>NW_008649009.1:170454-211285 GCF_000247585.1 Phytophthora nicotianae INRA-310 | reverse complement strand
GGGCGGTACGACCACCATTCTTCCATCGATCTCATCTCTGTTTAAAGCCAGTCTACTCTAGAAATCTGTATGTTCCATTTAAGTCGGACGTCCGTTTCTGCATTTTTGAACTGGATCCATGACAACGGACAGTGCAGTCGCACGGCTTTATCCGAGCATGTTGACAATGACAACAACGCCGTGAGGCAATGGCAGAACATGTTGTATACATGTCGTTCACGAAATGCCCTTTTTACTGAAGTTGCACGTTTTGTGGAAGATCGTTTGGCAAAAGCTAGACGTGTTGCTAAGATTTCAAGCTAGTATGCAGTTGGTGCGCAAGGCACGTATTATTCTTAGCCGTAAGGCATTACAGAAAACTCACAGGCTTGCTAAGACTAGCTACTCCGACCCGTCTTCCTCATCAGCTTCCTCGTCTTCGTCACCGGAGCTCGGGCGACGGCGCTTCTTGCCGAGCCCACGCATCTGGATGTCGCGGCCGACGAGTGGACGCGGCCGCTCGCTCCCATTTTTCCATTTGGAGTGCCAAATCTGAAAACAGGTCAAGTTGTTCCCAGGGTAGTGTTTTGGCCGCACACGATCGCACAGGTAGATTCTGCATGTACGCGTTAGAGTTTGAGCGAATGGTGTAGCTAACGAGCTTACTTACCGTGATTCTCCATCGCTACAGGCTTCGCAGTAGAAACGGCTAGCGCACCGCTCCTTCTTGTCGCGCTTGCGCAAAGAGCACACTTTGCATTGGTGCTGGGGACGCTTTCTACCATTCTTTTCCTTTCACACGGATTTTGACCGAGTCCCAGTTTGGGGACACAGTGAGCGTGTGCTCGCTGGAGATTGGACGTGGTTGGGTGCTCGGTGTTGGCGGTGCTGGTGACATTGCCTACAAGTAAGAACAGGTCAATTAGTTTATTACATGACAAGCATGTGAACTAAGCCACGTATCACGTCAGCAAAGTCGCTATCTTTCAGCTCCAGCATCTGTGCCTGCGGCATGCGCATGAACTTAGCGTGATCAGCTGATCCCTCGCCGATATTCACTTTCCGCGCCTCTCTAAAGATGATAAATGCATTCGCAATGGCCATATCAACCAGGCCAAGAAAGATCGTCTTGTAGTACTTGCGAAACACCACCGAGAGCTGTACAGAATAGCGCTGGAGGCGCAGTTGGTCGTGAATGTCGACCCCGCCCATCCACCGCTGATAGTCACGCATCATGGATGGGCAAGGCACGACCATTTTCTTTCCACCGGGTAAGCGCCGCTCTGTATATATATATCAAACCACATACATAAAACAAGATGTTAGAACCTGAAAATCAAAATGCTGCAGACGGAACCTTACCGCAAGTCTCCATTGCTCTGCTCCCACCAGTTGCAAGCTAATTCGCCGGCTTCGAATCCCACCAGAGTAGCGCAGTCATCTCTGGGACCGCTTTTGCAACAGCCATCTTCGTAGTGCCTCGTGCAACTCCATGCGGGCGCGATTTCGACTTTACCGTCACCTCCGTCGGATACCCAACTCTGTTAGGCTGAATGGTACCAATGCTGTACTGTAACGGGGTTACACGCAAGTGGCTACATGTAGCTACTTGGTTACGACAATGGGTTTCACATTGGTGTGAGATACACCAATGGTTACATTTGACAGACCACTGGTCTGTGTGCATTTAGACTTCCTATTGGTTGAAAGACGATCTCTTTCAACCAATTAGCTTAGCAGGATTCTGCCAACCACTCGTTGGCAAATACCTTTCATTTAGAATATCACTTTTGGAGGAACCCCATAAACTTAAATAACAGTTCTCAATTTTACGGTAAATCAGCTTTTGCTTTCTTATTTAAGTAAATCTATACTTACGAGACGTAAGTATAGTTAATCTAAGTTAAAGCAAACTACGCTTCCTCATACACGTGCGCTAACGTGTAAGCCGAAGTATTGGGCACATAGTGAGCCCATTATATGTACACATTTCGGCCCAGCAGTTGCAGCGCAAGCTGTACTGACGTGTAGAGCCTATCTGTCACTACGGCGTGGAAGACACCGTCCACGGGCGGGGGCAGCACCTCATGGAGGTTCCACACTACTGCTGCCGGACCGGAATTGGGGTCTGAGATTTATCCTGCTGATAACGCTTGTATCTGTCCCTGAATCAGCGCAAAAGGGCATCGAGTGCACTCCGTTTAGTTCAACTAGCTTAACAGCAGGCAGGCACTCATTAATGCGCTTAACACTTCAATCGTGGGCGATCTTTTTGCGGTCAGCCTTCACACGGTTGCACCGCTCATGCTGTTGCCGCAATATATCGGCCTTCTCGTCGTGAGTCGCAACTGGGCACTTCACTAACCAATGGTCCCCTTACATTTTAGGCAACCACCGATCGGATTTGCAGCTCCTGTCTTGGGAGGTCCCTGTTGGACGCTCCGACCTTGCTTTCTACTATCCTGTGGTTGTTGCAGGACAGGCTTTAGTTCGTCACTGTCCTTTGCCCTATTTTTTTCTTTGAGCGACTCACTTCCCTTGAACTGTACAATTTTCCCCCGGTTCGAGATGAACTGCGTTGCCGCTTACGGCGCTGAAAGTCTCTTCCATGCTCAAGAGCTTTCTCCAAAATGGTCTTGAAAAGCACCTTTTCATCACTACACGCAGTCTGATTCTGATATGCCAGAATGGACTCTATCTCTTCCCGCAGTGCCTGGGGCTCAAGAGACGCGACTAGTAATTTGCACTTCAACTTCAGACCTTGATCAATAAAGAATTTGCACCAGCCATTTTCTTCAATCACCTGGCGAATAGATCGAAAGTATTGCGCTACCCGCTCGCGTACATCTGACTCCTGCAAGTTCATCCGTACTGCAACCTTGAACTCAGCCGCAACGTTGGCACCGTGTTGTTCTTCACTGTGGTGAGGATATCATCGATCTTGCCCAGAAGTAGCTCATTGGTCAGGTCTTTCTTGTCAATTTCCACTCCAGGTCGCACAGAACCTCCAGCAAGCTCGGCTAGAACAAGCTGCAGATGTCTGTCGTCACGGCTGAAATTTGCTTGGGGTCGTGGCAGCAGCGGATGGCCACTTCCTGCTCGTACTCCTTGCTTTTTTCTTCGCTTCCATTCACTGACGCTGCGTGCGATGTACTCTCGATCATCGGCGCAACGAGTGGAACGAAAACCGATACTGCTGTCGATCCAGCTTTGCCTTTAGCTTCGCTTTCCATGATCAACCGGTTACTAAAGTTAACTTTGTGGTGGATCTCGCAAATGAACACCAAAATGGGGGAGCTGGCACTCCCTTCACGTCTTGCCTGGTGTATTAAGCAAAACACAAACTGTTACTCTTTCTATTCTACTACGCTATCTGCCAGCTCGGACCAACAAGCCTCTCAACCAGCCATTCACTCGAAGGTTGGCAGTGTCAACCCTGCCACTGCCGATGAGCTGTATGAGGCTATCCAACCTCTAAACCCACTACAGGCAACGGTCCCCAGCTTGTCGTTTGAAGTGAGCTGATGTTTTGAAAGTTTATATTGATCTCACCGTTCACCGATGCATTACACTGAAGCACCTGAAGTAGCAGCGCTGCCTGATCAGCTTTACCGCTCTGAGCATCTTTGTAGTCTCAGTTGCAGTAGTAAGACTCTGGGAATGAAACAAACTGGCTTGTGTCGAAGGCTGAAAAATGCAGAATGTGGTGGCAAATCACATGTTGTAGGACATATCCCTTAATAATGGTCTAGATAATGTCACCCCTACTTGACTTTTGTGGCGCCAAACAGCAGCATACGGACGACAATCCCCCGCAACGTAATGAAAGGAAGGCAGGCGAGGCTTTTTGAGGATCAATTCAGGATAGGGGTGCTAATAGGTTTAAGGCACCAGGCCGTTTACAGTACTTTTGATACCTGAACGTGGTCGTAAGCAAAACTAGTCGGGGGTCACCTTTGCTTACGACCCATCGGTGACTAGCCGATACTCAGAGTTACCATTTTTTTAAGATAACCAATTACATGTAGCAGGCATTAATACCCCCAGATAGCAAAACAGAACAGTCATGGTGGTTTCGCCTGTCCACACATGCGCTCATTATCCTTCAGGCTGAGGGCCTTAGTTCGCGTGATGCTATACACCCGTCCGACATTGTGCCTAATAAATAGAGTTTCTGAGGCGTATTCTTGCAAAGGAATAATAAAGGGCGAAAACTACCATACAAGATATATGAAAAGATTGTTTACTGCTAAAATTGATAATGTGGGCGTCCAGCTTTTTCTAATTTATTTTTAACACAAGTCTGTAAGGTGGTTTCGCTCAAATTGGAGACTATCACTTCGAAATATACCACAATTAGCATGTGATGACCTCAAAATAGTGTCTGTTTTTAGTTTCTGTTTTCGAATTGAGGTCCACATCGTGCGCTGTTTACTTCCCGTACTCTCCTGCGCTGTGTTCGTCCAGTTTCTGCGCCTGTGCTTTTACATGATGACTACAGGTTGAAATACATGAATCAGTTGCGGGTACGTGCGGCACGATGAATCCATGGAGAGCAGCGGAGATCGAAGTGAGGGCAGCGACTTCAACGCGTTCTCGTTCGAAGGTAGTGAAGAGCAAAAACAGAATTTGTAGCTTACAGAATTTGTAGCTTGCGTAAACGAAAATCTATTTTTAGCCGCGGCCAGATGCAATGAATATTATGGCGGCGATGCATCGGATGCACTGCATTATGGCAGCGATGCATGCATCTGCCAACACTAATGCTGGGATAGCAGTACGAAGTGCTGCAGAGCAGCTTGCAGGCGATTATTCTTCGATTGTTGCCTTGAAATTTGTATTCAAAAACGTCCGTCGTCCTTTCACGTCTATCCTACCCCTCCATTTTTGTAGGGCGGTACGACCACCATTCTTCCATCGATCTCAACTCCCTGGGCAGAGACTACCTGCACAGTCTCAAAGTTAGACTGTGCAGCTGATGCACAGTCTTGGCTATATTATGTTCTCTTCGATCAGATAGCTGATCCATGTAGTAGGAAAGGCTAGCACGTCAGAGAACCAAAGCAGGTGCATCTTCGATACATGAGCGTACGAAGAAACCAGAGTGATTGTCAGTGAGTGTGGCAGCAACTTGACTGTTTAATAATTTCTAAGCACCACTCGAGCGGCATCAGCACGGTGTTCGTCCTCGCTCCAGTCACCGCAGTGCCACTACCTATTCGTAAAGGCTTTCATATGTATGCAGAACTGTAGGGATCAGTCTTTTTATAAAAGATCTTTGACAAAAAATATCTTAACGCCAAAACAAAACAAGGTTACATTGACGATAAGACAAGACTTAGGTATCTGTACCGAAAGAATTCCATCGCTTCTCTGATACCGCTTTCACTACCCAGGCCAGTGGCATTCACTCCATAAAGTTGGAGCTCAACGAAAAGAAGGACAAATACACCGCAATTGTAATTGTCCAACTGGGGCACCAGATCGACCCTTGAAAACCGAAACCGCTTAGGCGATTCTGGAGTCGGCAACAGCGGGAGTACTTGTGCCTTCAGAAACCCTTGAATTGCGTCAAATCGGTCACCAGTGTTTTGTGGATCATAAATCACAACCTCGCACGTGCTGAAGCTTATCCCAACAGCACACCAATGATTCCAGTCGTAGTGAATAGCTCCAAAAAAGAATAAATTGTCGCCTGAGTCTCTTGACAAATCCATACTCGCCGCCGCCACCTTCAGCTTGCTCCAAACTGAGAGCTCTTGTATGCCCTTGGTATCATAGCGGGGGAAACGTAGGATTTCTGAAGGGACCGTGAAAATTGTAGCTTGATCTTCAAAACGCGTTATAATTGCCTGCATCCCGAGGTCCATACATGTACTGTCCAGAGGCGTTCGTCCGCAAAAGCTTGTAGCTTCGTAGAAATACCCAAGTACGTCAACATTGTTCAGTAAATCGATCAGCGGTTTTGAAACTGCGCAACTTGGGCTTCACACGACTCAATTCTCCTCAAAGGCAACACGGTTCTTAACTTGTATGCGTTCGTTTCCGGTTTGTTTCGACGCTCGAATACTGTAATCTTCGTGTTGCGCGTCTGCTGGAGAATCGTCAGTGATCGCAACGTTTCGACCTGCCTGTACGTGATACCAGCCTGAATCGCCTCTAGTAGAACACCGACGGATGGATCTAACCCCGCCGCCACTGCTTCTACAAAGCGAGCACTCTGGTTGAGATTGCTATTTATGGCCTTCCTGCGGGTTGCAGCAGAGATTTTCACACGACCTGACTTGTTAGTGGTCTTGGAAATCATCCACCGGGGACGAACGGGTGGCCTCTTTTCGCTGTCTGGCGATATTTCGCCGTCCGATGACTGAATTTCTTGTCCAGACTGAGACTGTGTCACATCCTCAGAACTTTCAACAGTTCCAGATAGGACCACGGGCTTCGATAAAATAACTGAGCTTGTAATCGTAGCTTCCTCAGTCTCTGTCTCGCCATGAGAGCCTCTGCGATTTATGCGGTCTTCTAAATGGGCTGGATTTAAACTTTCACCTTCAAAATCTTCCATGAAAGATAGCAAAGCTTCCCCATTAGGAGATAACTCTACGTGTTGGTCCGTTTCACTTGGGATCACGAGTCCCTCCACAAGCCCTTCCACGTCAGAATTCACTGGACCCTCGCCGGCAGCATCATTATCTTGAGGTGCTTCGGTCTGTGTCCCAGTGCTAGACTGTGACACCTTTTGAGTTTGGGGCACCGATTCAGATATGGTTTCAGAGATTCACAGAGATTTGTATGCGCCTTCGTCCCCCGGTGGGCACCGACATCAGCAATTTGTCTCCCGATACCCAACAACTCCTTGAATTTCTCGTTCTGATTCTTAGCACGTGTCGAGACAGGTAATGGCACTGGTCTGTGTTCGTAGGATTCTACTACTTCATCCTCTGCGATCTCGCCGTTACCCAATTTCCGGTAGTTTTTGAAAAGCCCGCGTCGGTGTATGATTTCCTTGGGGACCAAACTTGAACATCCAGTGACCTTCCGGTAGTATATGATATGCCGGCAAGGCAGGAGTCGTGTTACTCGAAACATACACGAACACGTCCATGCATCCGGATTCAGTATATACTCGTCTGGAATGTCGTCACCACTTCGGGCTGTATAATGCATCATCACGTAGGACCCCACTGGGTAGTATCGATATTCTGTGTCGGCTTTAAGAGCGAAATCGTACTGCTGTTTTATCAGCTCCACCGCGTGCCGCGATACGGTATTCATGAGCCGGTTCATCTCGTCGTCATATTCCACGTTAACGTAAGCGCCGATACGGCTGACACCTCGACACCAAAGTTTTTCGTTCACCGTCTGCCAAAATAGGATCGAGACCACACAATCATCCAGCGAAGTAGAACGGTTGACCAATGTTTTCAGCTTCTGCCAGCTTGATTCAAGCCTACATTCATACGCAGTAAGTAAATGAAGTAAAGTAGTCGATATATGGAAAAATTACCTATTATTCGTCTGGTTTCCCATGTGAGGTACGTTGCCACGACAGACGGAGCTCCATCGCTCCTTACACGTTGTCCAATTTCTGTCAAAATAGTCAAACCAAAGTCGAATCTTGCTCTCACACCGCAAAACTACCTTCATAGCTTCAATAATCTTGTCATAACCCGTCTCCGTCGGCGCACCAACCAACAACTGCACCAACCGCTTCATTTCCTTCTTCGTCCAAGCGTCAAGGTTGTACTTTTCCTTGGCTACTTCTTCCTGGAGATACTTCACCACGTGGAAGTGGCAGAGTAATATTCGTACACCCGGGAACTCTTCCTGCAGAACTGCTAGCTCGGTGAAGTCTTTGTCTATCATTATCACTGCCAAGGCGTCCACCGACGAGCATCCCTCTTTGAACTGCCGACAGGCAATTCGGAGTGTCTCTTTCCGCTCATTCTCCAAAAGCGAATGCTGCAAGTACAATATAAAATTGTCGCACAGTCTTAGATTGTAGCACAGTTTGATACAGTAAATAGAAAACCAACCTGTACGTGCTGCCCCTTGCCCACAGCGTCGTGAACCATGAAGCTGAAGAGCTTGTAATTCGATGCGTTGGTATCGTGAGTCGCATCGATTAGCAAAACTTCAGGGAAATGCTGAAACATGGAACGCATGTGCGCTGACTGAATCCTGATGCACTCAACAACGTTCTGTAGGAGCACAAAGCCATACATAAACATTTAGATTTGCCTATAAATCGTCCGAACCAGTTCAAAGCATACGCACCTCCGCATTAGCGTAGACTCTTGCAAGATTTCCTTTCTGCGATGCAAAGTCCTCGAGAATAGCCGATATACGTTCCTCCATAGTAGGGAAACGGTAGCTTTCTTTCTTCAATCGCTCCATGATATTGTGAATGTCCTTCATCGTAGGCTCCGCTGCCGTATTTTCCATGACGTATTCCATGATGCGTTTCCTGTTGGCTCCAGCCCTGTGAAGAGTACGCACTGTATCAAGCACTGCCCTATCGGAGACCTGTCGAGCTTTATGGTAGTTCTTGTAGATCTCCCTGCCGACTTCGTGGTTATGCTTGGCGTTCTGCTTCGTAATCACGACTTCCCAGTCGCCGCCCAGGTGCACGCACGCATTGATCTACATGACAAAACGATATTATTAATGTTTTATCCGAAAGACGGACAGTCAAAACATCGCACCTGTGCTTTACACCCAATTCTTCTGGAGTGCTGATGTGGCCGCGTTCCCTGGCCTACGCTTCGTCTAGGAGCCCCTGAATGCGTACAGACGTAGGTTTTATTGTAGAATTTGAACTCCTCTGGGATCGGTTTCGCAACAGACATGTTTCGTTGCATTCTTGAATTTCTTGTCCGCACAGGAGTGTTTGTTCGAATGGTGTAAATCTGAGAATAATAACCGTTAGTACAAATTCACAAACTGTTTCACAGTCTTAAACTGGTTCGCAGTCTAAGCGAATAATACAAACCTGGAAGGTTTTCTTGCTGTATGCCTTCAAATATGACTCCAACGCGTCCCAAGTGTCAAAGGCCGTCACATCCAGCTCCGGTACACCCACTAATTCGTCTAGAGGAGCGATGCCACCACCGTCGAGTCCTTCTGCTTCCGAACCGGACGAATATTGGTTGCTAGCATCAGATTCTGATGCTAATGAAGAAGGAGATTCCTCATCGAGCTCGGATTCTGCCGACGAGTCCAGCCTGTTCAATGTTTTTTCATTTCTGCGTCTAGTAGACTTGTGGTGACGCGAGGAAATGCGATGAGGCGTTTGCTTTCTTCGCTTGGATTTGGGTCGATCTGGAACGGAAGGACGTCTTCTCAGTCTCTTCTTCTTCTTGCGTGAGCTAAAATGGGCTGAACTGTCGCGGGATTCACTGTCGCTATTAGATCTAGACGCAACGTTTACTTGGTCTTCGTCACTCTCGTCGCTGGAGTGGGGTTGGCGGTGCGGCATCGCGGCACTCGATACAGCAGCCGTGCTGCTTTTTGGAACGCTGGACTGAGGAGAAGGATTTTGACAGCCATTAAATTTAAAGGAATGATGGTCTGTATCCGGGCTAGGGCTAATGCACATCCGAAGAAGAAATGCACATCCGAAGACAACCAAAAGATTTGTGCCCCACCGAAATGGCCCTTTTAAAGACTGTGCAGGTAGACACTTTCAAACTCCCTGCAATATTTTGGCATTTTTTATAAAGTTTTGGTTAACATGCCACCCTGGAAATTTCAAAGCTTCTTAGTGCGCAGCAGGACTAAGACCCGCGCTATCGCTCAGTTGAAAACCTGCGTGTGCGTGCTGCAATAGAAGAACTGGCGCGTGAAGCAGCGCTACGGCTTGGCAAATGCTGGCTGTCCCCGGCGCTCGTTACAGACATCATCATCTCGCTGGAGCTTATTCTGCTGCTTATTCAGAAAATGTGTGAATACAACGCGCAGTTGGAAACGTCCTAGAAACTTTTCCATCCGCTTTAGAAAAATAGTGGAAAGAGCTAAGCAACAAATATTTTTACTTTAGACCTTGATATTCCGAAATCTGCTTATCCTTTTCGTGATTTAACCCAAGCCTCAAGGAGGTTTGAGGAGAGCTTTCAAGGTTTTTTTTTTTTTTGCCAATAACGCTTCCGGCTATCGCCTCAGCCCTAGTAGTACAGTGCTCTATTTAATTTTTATTTTTGTACTGCAGAGTACCGAACAACTCTTCTGGTTGTAGAAATGGCAACAAGAGCCGAAGGACGCGGGGACGGTGCTTTCAATGAGCTGGTGGCACTGCTTCAGCGTAACGAGGACGGCGAAAAACATGCAGCTGACGTGGAAGTGGATATGAGGCGACTACTAATGTTGGCGCATGATGCCCACCTGCGAGACCAATTTGTACAAGTGCAGGGTGTTCGTCGGGTCGCGCTCATCGCTAAATATGCTACCAATATTGGAACATGTCGTCTTTGCGCTGGGTAGTTGATCTATTATGTGAGTGTATACGCGGCGTCTAACTGTACACTGAGATGGTCGCAGGATCCTCGGAAATCTAGCGCGCTCAGAGCGAGGACGACTGAGTGCAAGCTCCTGTGACAGGTCAGAATGGTTGCCTTGCTTTTAATGTGTTACTTATCTGGACTAGATTTGTTGTTGTATGTGGCGTCTAGGTGGCATTGTGTCTCGCACCGACACCAATGTCCACTGTCTATGCTTCTGGTAAATACCCATAGTAGTAATGATGAAGAACTGGCACGAATAAGCGCTGCAGCGCTGCTAGCCTTCTCTACGCAGAACCACTGTCAGCAACACCTAGATAAACTTACAGGCATCCCCGTCCTGTTGAAATTGCTGGATGTCAAGCAAGCTGACAACGCTGGCACAGATGTTGCGATCTACGCGGCTGCGATACTTTGGAACATGTGCAAGGCTCCTGCTTTGCTGCTAAAACTTGAGGTGCGTAATTTTGGATATTCGATTTAATACCAAGTGAAAAAAAATCTGATTGTCTTGTGCTGTGGTGCGCTGGCACAGCACAGACGATCTACGGCGTTTTAAAAGACGAGCTGACACGTAAGCTGAGTAACCTGCTTATCCCGCCGCTTGAACCCTTTCAACTCTTCCTGACTCCAACTGGGGAGCGTGGAATGCCAGTGTTACTAGATTTTGAAGGAGAAAACCTAAATGTCTTGGTCACAGCTTCCATCTCCACCCAGCTGAGTGTCGTCCTCGCCATTGAAAACTACGTTGGTCGTACTCGTTCACTCGCCGACCAATTCCGCCCCAAAACGCCCCCAGCTTCTGCTGTAGTGGCGAGAGGCAGAACTCTAGGTGGTGCATCTGGAGCTGAACAGAACGCAGGAACTAGCGTTGCTCACTACGACGAAAGTGGAGTACTGGCATCACGAACTTGCGCTGTCTGTACTAAGCTCATTCCAGTGAAGCCATCCAGGCGAAAACGAAACCGACCATCGTTGCTGTGTTCAAGGGATGGCTGTGGCCAAGTGTATCACCTTTCATGCACTCGTTGGGCGAGTTTACCCGAAGAAACTATTGCTAACATCGCAGCAGGAAAATCAGATACCCACTTCTACTGCGACGCGTGCGTTCTCGGAAAGCCATTGTGTTTCTGGGACTTCTTAGCTGCGCACTCACAGCATGAGTTACTTCTCACAGAAAATGTATTCAAGTCCATTAGAATCTCACGAATATCACCGACGCCAACACCGTTGACAGAGTCTGAAAGCTCGCAAGCCACGGAAAGTCAGCACGACTCGAGTCAGCATCCTGAGAGTACGACAAGTAAGAGCGTTGCTGACTTCGATGAAGATGTATCAACGTGGCCGTTCATTATGTTATTCGACCGCAAATCAAACCTTGTGGGTGTTGGTGAAAAAAGGTATCGTATTGCTGCGAGCAGTCGGGATCCTGAGATGTATATCGTGACGGTGAGGTATGTCACCACTCGATTTTATCCTGCAACACGACAGGAACGAGCGATTCCCAAGAAGGGAGAGATACATGCCAACAACGCTATGACAGATTCTAAGTGGGAGGTATCGTACGCGCGCCAAGGAGCTCTCGAATTGGCCGTCGCACCAGGCAATTCTGTCTTCTGGCCAGTACCGTTCACACGCGACATTCATGCTTTGGAATACACGCGCCGCTCTCTTTTCGAATTGGAGAATGTTTTCATGTACGAATTTCAAGGCGAACAGCCCCAAGACAAAATGTTCTCTATAGGAAGCAAACTTACAGATTCTCCATACCCAAATCAACCGCCAGGTGATGAACTATGGATGTCTTTAACTCCACGCAAAGGCATTTGCATGAAGCTGTTAGCTACTCAGATCGGTCATCTCAAGAAACTCCAGGAAGTTTATATGAAGAAATCTGACAAACCGAAATCAAAGGCAGGGCCAAAGATACGCAAACCGCTTTTTCCAGGTCAGCAACTGAACAAAATCGCCGTGGATTTACCCCCATTAACCTGATAAAATAGATCGTTATCATAAAATAAAACACCTGCAACTTGTTGATATTAAACGAAACAAATGTGCACCTCACAGTCCATTGTTGATCTCTTAGACCTTCAACGTGATGTCGGTGTAGATACGAAGAAGATCGTCCACGGGTCCCGATGGCAAGCTGGAGGCCATACCATAAATGGCACTGCCACCCTCGGGTGACGGATTGGGATCTTGCTTCACTTGGTTCACAGCTTCTTCAAGTGCACTCAAGAACTTCTTCGCCTTGCCAATGTGGCGAACAGTAACACACAAGTGCACAGACGTTGGATGCTGCAGCGGACTGAGACTCCAGCCGTGCTTCGCCATCGCATCGCTGACCTTGAGTGCGTTCACACCCTTGTCACCTGCAAAGCTCACAACCATCGCCTTCGGATCTCCCAGTAAGTGGATGCCATCGATACGTTTGATACCAGCCTTAATCTCGTCCACAGTGTCCAAGATGCCCTTCGTCTTCTCAAGATATCCTTCACGTCCAAGACGCACCATGGATGCCCAAGCCGCAGCGCTCAGTGCACCAGGACGACTGCCTGCAAGCGTGGGCGTCGCGTAAAGTCCACCCGTCCAATCTGCGTACGAGAAGTACTGGAATCGTCGAATCTCTGGGTTCTTGTACAGCACCACAGATGTGCCCTTGGAGCCGTAGCCGTACTTGTGTGTATCACACGACATACTGGTCACGCCTGGCAGTGCGAAGTCGAACACCGGGATGTCCTTACGTAATTGACGCGCAAATGGCAGCACGAATCCTCCCAGACAGCAGTCAACATGGAGACCGACGTCGTTCTGCACCGCCAGCCTCGAAAGCGCTTCAATATCGTCGATCATACCGTGAGGGAAGTTTGGTGCACTACTGTAAAGCATGATCGTATTGGCCGAGATGCTCCAGCGCACCGCGTTCAGGTCCACCTTGAGCGTCTTGGGGTCCATCGGCACCTTGATGAGCCTAATACCCAGGATCTCACAGGCCTTGTCAATAGCAGCGTGTGCCGTCACACACGCAATGATCTCGGGGTTGGTAATCCCGTGTTTGTGACGGTAGTAGTCGCGGTGTGTCTTGGTCGCGAGGAAGATGCTCTCCGTGCCGCCAGAGCTGAGCGTTCCACAGACCTCAGGGTGACCTCCGTTCATCATTCCTGCAGTCATGGCAATCACCTCAGCCTCGAACTTATTCACCGCCGGCCACAAGTCAGCGTGTAGCGGATTAGTTACGGCGAATAGCGCATACGCCTTGTTTAGCACGTCCAGGTGCTCTTTCTCGCCGTGGTATACAGCGCCAGACACGAGTCCGTCTCTCCACTTGTCGTCGCTGTTGCCTGCTAGATCTTCCATTAATGCCAGTAGTTTATTGTCGTCCATCCCTTTATCAGGCAAAGCGCGAAGCTTCTCCATCTTGGCAGAGAGTGGGTCGTTGCCCTTAAGCGAGTGCTCCACCTCGCCCTCGATCTTGCGCATCTCGTCTGCTACTTTGGTGGATATGATGGGCAATTGCTTGAGCGCATTAAGCACCGCGCCGCCCACCACGTTGAGCAGATTCTTGCGAGATACGTAGCGCATATGGCGGACGGTTTGTACAGCGGTGGAGAAGGCAGTTGCGGTCAGCACGAGCACCAGCGTGTCACTGAAGACTGCCTCGACGACGGGGGCGCGTTGCTGTGCTGCCGTCCAGAGCTGGAGGAAGAAACTCGTGGGCGATAAAGTGACGGCCAGACGGTAGCGGTAGTAGGCGAAGAGAAGCACCAGCGACGGCCAGATCTTGGCGAGCGCTCTATCCACATTGAAGAGCGGACGGAGAGATAGATAGAGCACGAGCGCGGCCACGACGTAGGTCGGCAGACGCTCTTCTGGTATAGGAAGGAGATCCGCAAAAGACGGAAGCATTGTTACCCTCGAAGTCTTCTCTGGATGATGAATTGCGAAGTGAGCCCTTTTGAGAGCGTACAATGTTGGTTATGGTACAAAAGTTGACGGTACACGAATTTTCGAGATTTTAGAGATTTTCACACAGAACTCTGAAGACAAATTCCGACAAACCTAATTTTTTGAAAAAAAATAGGGCTATTTTTTACAGCAGACTAATCAGAGCACCAGAAGGAATGTTTAGTCCACGGAGGGCAGTTCACGAAGGTGCATGCGTTGTCATCGACATTGCAGGCTTACCATCGCTAGATGCATGCAGAGAGTTGACCTCTCGATGTCGCTGTAGAGTTTGCGGGCTTAAAACTTGAATTGATGTGGTCAGCGCACGATCACACTGTTCCTGCTGGCACCATAATAAAAAAAGATCAAAAGTGGCCGAAACCAATGCGCACTTTTTTCTATACAAAGTACTTTTACAGATTTCTATATATCTACGTGCAACATAACAATATCCTACGTGCAACATAAAAATAAATATTTTACGGTCAAATTCTTGACCCATTTTTGCCGCAAGCATCATGTTTAGGCCGAATGTTGGGCGTCGCGCGCGCATGGGCCCCAACGCCGGGCGCAACGGCCAGGGCATCGCGCTGATGCTCATGCTCATGCAGCAGATCCAGCAGTTAGAGCGCAAGCCACCGGTCACGCTTGGGCTCATGGGTACACAGCAATTCCTTATCCGTTTGCATCGTCAAAATAACAAATCCGGGTGCTTCTGGCAGCTTTAATGTATGGACTCCACTTCCAGAAGCAGCAAACACCGGAAATCTTCGCCCCATACTCACTGTAAGCCAATTATTTGCAATGTGCAGCAAGGTTGAAACCTGACGCTGAAATGCTGTCTACAGATGCCCCGACCGAGTTATTGGCCATTGGGACTTGACACGCATTGTGGTGTCGGGCCTCATCCACGTGGACGACTGGCACTTGTACCATAACATGTAAGTGCAAAACAAAAAGAATAGATAGGAAAATAGCTATAACGAGAAAATGCTGAATTGTTAATGCTTTTTATTTGTGAAGGATTTCGTTTTTGTGGAAAGGATACAACCTCGAGTACAAGATGGGCAGTGTGCGCTTCCTACTGACAGTGGGGTGTTTGCTCGTTCTGTGTCATGTACTCGTAGTCATAGTGGCAGTCGTACTTGCAACGGGGTTCCAAATGCCGGTACGTGCATCATTTAATCTGTATTGTAAAAACGTCACGGTTCTTACTACATTTGTGTACTATAGGGACCGTTGTATCAATGCAGTGTGGGTTTCTCGGGGGTACTCTTTGCTCTAAAGGTAATGAAGAAGTTGGGTTGTGCGCTTGTCGAATGGTTGAGTAATTTTTTTTTAAATTTTGTGTAATATTAGGTGCTCTTGAATCATAACTCGCCAACATTTTCGTCTGTGTACGGCTTTCGAGTGCCCACGAAATATGCAGCATGGCTAGAGTTAGTAGTGATTCACTTCCTGGTGCCGCGAAGTTCGTTCATGGGCCACATGTGTGGTATTCTAGCTGGTAAGTACGATGGATAATATTTTTATATTTTATATTGGTGAACTAAGACTCACTTGCATGTACCTATTTGACAGGTTACATTTACGTATATTCTTCAGCGATGCAGTCGATTTTATCATCTGGAGCTGGTGCACTTAGTCGATGGATTGGAGCAATTGTAGGACCCATCAACAATCGCGACAATACTACTTCTCCACGTCCTTCGAGGACGCCAACTTCCTCTTTTGAGACAGACGAAGACCTAGCGCGACGTCTTCAAGAAGAAGAATACCGAGCTAATCGACCTCCACAATCATACCCAGAACAATCTGTACCTGAGCACATCAGCTCAAGCGAACTTCGACGCCGGCGTTTAGCTCGATTTGGGAACGGGTACTAGGAAATCAATTAACTAAATCCAATTCCGCAGAGATGTTGAAGGTGTTCTAGTTATTGTTTTTGATGAAAGCCGTAATTAAAGAGTAAACTCTTTTACTAAGTAGCAAGTAGCTCTTTGATTACTTTTAATTCATTCCAAAGTCGAAATAACTTATGTGATGCCCCTCACCGGTTCAACCCGATTAATTCGCGGAGAGTGACAGTGTACCACCGCTCGTCAAGGAAGTTCTTGCCAAGAACTGCTTGCGTGCCAAACTCATTGATCTGTACACGTAATGCTGTACATATATGTTATTAAAATAAAACAACCAGCATTAAACTTTGTCGTGGTAACCACGTCATTAAATAGACACTCCAACTGTATGTTAAAGAACTTGGATTCCAAGCCCCAGTAACTTCGCGTTGATTCCCGATTCCTTGCTACAGATCTCTTTCACGTAAGTCGACGTGCTACTGGCACCCAGCTTTGTGTTACAGCAACACGACACATGGAACTCACATTCAAGCAGAGGTTGTCGTTCGGCAATAGTACTATTTGGATAGAACAATTTCGTTTTTGCTAGGCACTCACACGATAGATTCGTTTGCTCCAATATTCCAGAAGCGTTGCATGAAATCGCCAATACCAGGTCGAATGCGTTGTTGCTCGTCCAACACAGTGTCCATTTGCGCTGTCACGAGCGTCACACCTACGAAACAAATATATACGTGAGCGATAGATATTGGTATCTATGATTTTCTGTAGTGTACGCATACCTGGAAATCCTCGAGATACCTTCTGTAATCCTTCGAGGGAACTGATCAGCGTCACGAAATAAATCTGATCAGCGGCAACTTGTTTTTCGTGAATGAGATGATGGAGCACAGCACATGCCTCATTTCCCGTTGCACATTGAATGTCGAAGAGAAGCACAACTTGTTCCGGGCGTACTATCGGTATATGAGCCTTCACGCTTGGCAAACACTCGCAGTCGCCAATATTTTCTGAATCAACCGAAACGATGCCAACAGGTGATGCTGGGCTGATGTTTGAGAAGGCCCGAAGCAATACTGTACCCCCGGCCTTCCATGGACACTCCGCAGATATCGCGTTCATCCAGTGTCTTCGTCACACGGCAGATATCTCCACACTGATTCGTGACGTCTACGGTATCGTGTGGCAAACATGCCAGAGCTTCTTCAATCAGTAGTTGTGCCAAGCGTGCCGATCGTTGTTGAAACATCGACGTGCTAATGTTTTTATCCCGCAGGGTCGCGACCAAGTTCATACAGTGGCGTGAGCGTGCCGAGGCCTCGTGTACTTGGAATGGCAGGGAAACTGTCAGCTCTTGCATCATACCTTGAATGGGATCTCGTTGGTCACTTGCATGGATCCTGTATTGGTTTGATGTAGTAGTCTCATCTTCAGTCCCGGACATACTACTTGAATCATCGTTGTGAGAATATCGAAGCTGAAATCCGTCGAGATCCTCCTGACCCATATCGCCTGGTAAATTTGGAGGGAACGCTGCTTCTTCCTTATCCGTTGGAGAAACTGAGCTCGTCGATTGAAGCTGCATGGAGCTAGCTTTCGTTTTGTGGGATTTCTTTGGGTGTGTTGCTTTCGGGTCATTTGCAGCGCGGGCAAGTATTTCTCGGCGATTTTTGTAGAGATTGCAAACTGCAGCGCGGCTGACACTGAATTCCTTAGCGAGAGTAACCTGCTGCTCACCGCCTTCGATCCGCTTGATGATCTCCCATCGATCTCGCTCGCATAAATATCTTGAAGTGCGCTTGCGTCGAGGGGTATCTAGTTGGACGGTTATCTTGACGTCCCGCGTATCAGTAGTTTGGTAAGACAGTTCAGGAGTAATTTCGTGCTGGTCTTGGTCGTCAAAAATCTTGTTATTAAGCCACGACAGTAGGGCCGTTTTCAGTTTCCTGTCCGGATCTCTAGCCGAATCCTCAACGCAATCTCGTTTTCTCTTGCACTCGTCACCGCTTGAACGATATTCTGTGGTCATCGTTGGAGTGGAATGTGAGATTGAGATCTCGACTTGAACGGCAGCTTCTCGCCTTAATTCCGTGCTCGATATTTCCGTGGAATCTTTCATCTCACTTAATGCCAGTCTTTGCTTTCGGCGCGAAAACACGAATGAGGGATCGCTGGGAACCATATCGCTGTTTTGAAGTAGAGAGACTATTGGGTGCGGCTTACTAACAATCAAACTTTGATCGCGTGGCCCTAGCATCGTCTCGATGGTACACGTCACTATTGGTATTGCGAAAATGGATTCTCAGTGACGTTGTATAGTTGACTCTACGTGTAGCCTACCACCTCGTTATGCCAGCATTGATGTTTTAGGCCTGCACCTTCAACAAAATCATTGATGCGTGGTTTTACCCACCGGCGAATTGCTGCATGGAACATCGCCAAAAACAAAAGTTTGGCATAAGTGTATACACGTCGAGAAATGCAGTTCAAAAGCCACAATGTTTATTAACATCCTAGGAATTCCTTTTGTGCCGTGTTCATCACCTTTCGGGCATGATGTATGTGTCCCTTAACTCGCACAAATGAACATTCAAATGAACAGTTGAAGTTTGCACGTCATTAAAACAAACGCCTCGACCTCGCGACATCGTGCGCCATGTACATGTATGAGATATGCACCCCACACCGTTCTGCTACTTTTGACGGAACAACGATATACTTAACGTGACCTAACTTCTGGTAACAGCTAATTTCAGTTTGTAGCCGTTGCAATTACTACACAAGTGTGCAGTTGTACTGTCGCTGCTAAATTACAGTTCATTACGACCCGCGTAATTTATCTGCGGTCATATATGAAACACCAGACTGGCACTGGTTAGGATTCACCAACACTACAGTATGATTCTTCCCTCGACATTCCAAAGGCACTGATTGAAGTCACCGATTCCTGGGCGGATACACTGATTTTTATCCAACACGTCAACTTGTGCCGTAACCAATGCAACTCTTGCAATGTAACAAGATGGCGTAAAAATAATGAGGTGGTTTAAGCTGAATGTGCAAGTGGCTTACCGGGGAAATTCTTGAACACTTGTTTCAAACCTTCGAAAGAGCTGATCAATGTTACGAAATATATCTGATCAGCAGCGATTTCTTCATCTTGAGTAAGATAATGGAGCACAGTACACGCGGCAGCTCCGGTAATACATTGGATGTCGAAGAGGAAGACGACTTGGTTCATCCTGATAGTCGGCAGGTGTGCCTTCACAGACGATAGCGAACCATCATCCCGCTTATCAATGGACACGATACCCGCAAGCGATGCCGGGTTAATGTCCGAGAACGCTCGGAGCAACACACTGCCGCGGCCTTCCATAGAAACCCCACAGATATCGCGTTCGTCTAGTGTTTTCGTCACACAGCAGATATCTCCATAATGGTTCGTGACGTTTTTGCTGTCGTGCGGCAAACATGTGAGCGCTTCTTCGATCAGGAGCCTCACCAAGCGTGTCGCTCGCTGCTGGAATAGTATTGAGCTGATGTCTTTATCTCGTAACGCCGCGACCAAGTTCCTGCACGGACGGGAGTGCGCTGAGGCTTCATGGACGAAAAATGGTCTGGATTCCGCCAAGTTGCTCAATGTGCCACACTGCTTCGACTGGCTGCGTTGATCTTGTAGTTGGTCCTGCTGATCTCGACGATGATCTTGACCGGTAGCTACTGCTCGAATCTTATCCTCTCCACTCGGCGAAATCTCGGACTGTACTGATGAGTGTACGCTTGCATTGCTGAGGCTCACTGGAGGATTAGCCAGCATGGGTGAAATAGCTGACGAGTTTGTCATCCGTTCGACAACAAATGCTGCAGTATTGGTCGATGAAGTTAGCAACGGGATAGATTTTCTGTAACGGGGTTTCTTCGGGTGCTTGGCTTTCGGATCAGCGACTTCGCGGTTGAGAACGTCCCAGCGATTTTTGTATAGATTGCAGACTGCAGCACGGCTGACATTGAACTCCGTTGCAAGTGCCGCTTGTTGTTCACCGTCGTCAATCCGCTTGATAATTTCTCGTCGATCGCCCTCGCACAAATATCTCGAAGTGCGTTTTTGCGGAGGTGCCGAGAATTGGACGGTGATCCTCACGTTTGGTGCACCATTATCTTGAGAAGTGGAGCAGAATAGCGCTTCTGAAGGAGTTAAAGGACTGGCTCTATCATCTTGTGAGCCAGTATGGCGCTTGTTAAGCCACGAAAGCAATGCTATCCTCACTCCTTCGTCTTCTTTGTCCATAGAAACCTCAAGTGGTGCTTGTTTTCTCTTGCACGGTGCTGACATTGCAGGACTTGGTGAAGTAATAGCGCCGTTCGACGAACTGTCCATGGTGGTTGTGTCAAGGGTGTCGGGTTCGTACGAAAGCGATGGTAGATTAATCGACAATTGAAGAGCTGCTTGACTGGACAACCTACGCCTCTTAATTAAGATGAAGTTGTATGAAAACGGAAAATGAGTGAGTCGATCTTCGTTCCCCTGCAAGCTATCCTTTCTTTCTTTTACACGCAAACTTTGCACTGGTCTTTGATTTTACTCCCTCCAAGGCCGACTGCGACCAGCGATCGCACTGCAAACCTAGAATTGCCGCTTTACTGCGATCGTTATATCAATGGGGCTACTACTGTAGCAAAGCACTTCGAGTACCTTTTACACAGCGCGTTCGGTTTGTCACAATGCCAATGTGTTCTTCACATTCCTCGCATGATGTCCTTGAAGTGTTCAAATACGTGCAGTCGATGCAAACAAACTAATTATGTTAGTGCGATACACTGCAAGACACTAGTACATGTAATGATACTACTTGCACTTCTTCACAACCACAGATACGATCGATTGCAAAAGCTTCACTCGTTTCGGATATTCCACCTTGGGGTGGCGGCAGTAATGCAAACACACGTGGTATCTGATATTCATATTTATTATAGTTACTTTGTGCTTGAACAATAAAGTCCTGATAAACCCGAAAATTTATTTATGTTGGCATGTGAAGTTAATGTTGATCAAATTTGGAGGATCTCTACAGAATCGGTCTCCCAAAATTTGTGAATCAGTCACGCTCAATTACCCGATCTACAATTGGCCAAATCTGATTCGCTGCTTTGATGACTTGTCCAACACTTGAGACCAACTGAACACACAAGAACTATCATCTACGCATGAATCGTGGTGTGCGTCGTCGTCTACTTTCTCTCGGCGTGTGGCCCGCATTGCTGGACGCAGCCGACCACGCCGCGTGGAAGCTGCAGCTCTTCTGCGTGGCGCTGCTACATCTCCTGTTCTCCAGCGACAAGCACTGGCTGCAGGCAGCGACCGACACTACCGAAGCCAGCGCTGACTCAACTGCGCTGCTCTTGGACCCGCAGCCTGCCGCCGTTGTGACCAAACGCAAGCGCATCCTGTTCGTCCGCCATGCCGAATCCGAGTGGAATGTCGTCTTCAACCGCGGCATCAACCTCCGCATGCTGGTGAGTCTCCTGCGCGCTATAGTGCGTGAGTGGCTGCTACTTCCCACGGGTGACTCTGTCTTCTTGGACTCACCGCTCAGTCGCCGTGGCCGCTTCCAAGCACAAAGTCTGCACGACCACATGTGCGAAACGACTCTAAATGTCAGTGGAGACGCAGGATACACAACAGATATGCCACCGCCAATAGGTTATCACCACCACTCTTCGCATCAGACGGAGGAGAACGCACTGCTGCGTTATTTGTGCTGCCCGCTGCCCGGTAGCGTCGTGGTCACGTCCAATCTGCGTCGTACTATCGACACGGCGCGCATCGCATCGGCATCTCGACTGGAGGTGCCAGACGAGAGGATCCATGTGCTCTCGTGTCTGCAGGAGATTGGCCGCAACTTCGACACTTTGGCCATCAGTCAGCCGCACACCATTCAACCTGAGGTGCTAGTGCAAGGTCTACGTGGAGAGAAGCGCCACGAGGAGCTGTTTAACGTGGCGGAGAGCCATGGCAATAAGGCGGTGCTGGGCAGTGGCCGTGACCGCCTGATGACGTTCGCACAGTGGGTGTTCAAGCAGCAAAATAACGTAGTGGTTGTGTACGGCCACTCACTATGGTTCCGTGCGTTCTTTCGCGAGTTTTTCCCTCGAGACGTGTACCACGAGGCCAAATCTACCAAAATGAAAAACTGTGGAGTGGTGACTTTCATGCTGGAAGAGCACAACAGAGGAGGAGGCGAGGCCACGCAGTACATCATACAGCCAGAGAGCTTCCAACACCTTTTTTAAGGCCGCCACTCGTAGTTTTACCTTTTTTATCATAAAAAAAATCTGTGTCTGCTATGATTCCTGTCGTGCTCGACGCTGTTTCCTTCGTCGCATCGAGTCGACCAATTTTGACCAGATCTGCCACCATTGAACAGGCTTTTTAATGAACCCAACTCGAATTAGAAGTCGATAAACGTGCTGCGATAAACACCCGACAAGCTCTTCTGAGTTCGGGGTCACGACGTAGAGATATCCTGCAAAGCAACAGGTGAGAGACTACTACGTAGTATTTTTTTTTTTTTTTTTCAAGAACACACCTGCAATGAGCCCAGCGGCTTGAGCCAGTAATGGCAACTTCGGGACAAGAAGATACGTGACAAACAGCTCAAGCCACGCTGCGTACTTGGTCGGGACTTGGAAACTGTAAAGCTTCGTAAAGGTTGGCGAGTTGACATTCAAAATCACCTGGCAAGTTTCAGATGCAAATGAGTCAAAACACAGCTGCACTGTCAGAAATGATCAAAACAACACCTTCATCGCCGTGAGCACTCCTGAAAACCCAGTGAAGCATTCACGTGTTGCCCCCTATAACAACATTTTACCAAAATCCACATCAGAACTGCAGTTTTGTGCAACCATCCAGCAACGAACCAGTGATATCAAATGTGCTCCAAACACGATGAGGATTTGAGACAGCACAATCAAATAGACCAAGAGTATGCAGAAGCCAATGCTGCCCAGTCGTCCTTCGAGCTTGTACCCTTTCCACAGGAAAGACAATCTAACGCGGAATTAGGCTGAGCACATCGCAACTGCAATGCCACACATGCTCACAAGCTCTGGTACAGATACAACTCCTCCGAATGGATCAAAGGTGCAATGAACACCGCTCTAATCTCCTTATTAGCCGCCACTTTGCCCGGACATCTTCACCAAGTTTCAGTCAGCACATTCACTAGGTTTACAGCTAAATCATCCCGAACAACCCACTCACAATGAGAATGGCAGCAACAACCATGGTGTCCTCTTGACTTGCACATGAAGCAAATACATGACCCCTACCCCAGCACCAAACGGTCACTTGCGACGAAGTGTTTATGATAAAAATTTGCCAAACGAACCCATGAGTGACAGCGTCACGGGCGGTTTCCTGTCCATTTCCTGCACCGACTTGAGCACCGTCATGAGCGGCGGTGGGATGTCAGCGTCAACCTTCTCAGCCTTCTCTCCTGCATCTGTCGCTTTCTGTTTCCGTCGGAACAAGCCCATCAACTTCGAGTTGCAAAATTGCAAATGACAAAACGTTTTCTTTTTTGTTTTTGGCAATAATCACGATAAAATCCAGCCGTTACACTGGAAAATTGCGATGAGACGACCAAAGGGAAAAGGAAAGCCGCGTTGTTGCCGTTGAGTTTCTTGTTGGCCGCGCCAATCACGCGCATCTGCGCTCACCAAGAAGAAAAAAAACAGGAGGAAGGGGGTGAGAAGTCAAGATGCTGCAGGGATTGAGGAGGAAAATCGGCCGCTATGCACCGCGTGGCGGCGTCAAGGAGACGCCAGAGGAGGAGGAAGAGCTGCTTCCGCTTAAGGAGGACGCCACGCGTTTCGAGGCGGCTGTGTGGCACTTTAATCGTCAGGATAAAGCTCTCAGAAGACTCGAGAAACACCTGACACAGATGCTGGACCAGATTCAGGTGGATTAGTATTTTATGTTAGAGAAGTTTTTTTTATCATTTTTTATTTATTTTACTAAAAAAAATGTGTTGCAGGTTGCTTGTGCCACGATGGCTACAGTGGCGGAAATCTTCTCTGAGACCTGCAGGTGGATACCGAGGAAATATATTTTTATGTTTTTTATTTTAACTAACATTTTTTTTTATTTTGAAGTGATGCAGAGCAAAGTTGCGTGGGAGTTGACTATAAATCTGCGATGAAGCTGATTGAGCTGCGGGAAGCAGAGAGGATGGAGCAGTCGATTCGGTTTACAGTGCTGGACCCTCTTCAAGCGAGATTGGAACGGTATGAGCACCTCAGGAAGGAAATCAATGCTTGGAACAAATTAGCGGCGGAGTTGAAGATTCTGCGCACGGTGACTCTGAAGATGCAGTCGTCGGGGCTCGAAGATGACGATAAGCGAGAACAGACGGAGCTTGCTCTTCACAGAGTGGCAGCAGCTCTACAGGAGCTAGAAGCGTCCTTATTGCCTCACTTGGGTAAGCTTTTGTAGAATTTTTTTTTATTTTTATGTTTATTTTAATGGCGTGAATGGATATGGTAGAACACGCAAATCAATCGGGGGCTGCAACTACGAAGGATTTATTCAGCACAACGGTCAGTTTGCCGCGCTTACTGTGCTCCTCCCTGTTGGAGCTTTAACTGACATGAGTTTTACTTGATACAGCGCCTTCAAACGGCGATTTTCTTTCGGAATGCCAACGAGACGGTTTTGTCCAGTCTTTTGTGTTCGGAGAAGGAAATTATTGCGGAAGCCAACCAGCCGCTTAAAATTCCCCCTTACGTATCAATGTCGGTGAATTCAAAGCTGACAAAGATGTCAAGTTCGGCATCCGATGCGTGGACCGAGGTGGATGGATCCAATTCATCTACCGCTCCGGACGGTGTCGAAACGGTGTCAGGCAGTGACGAGGACGACGAAAATAACGGTTTATCTTTTACTCTCGAGGACTTTGAAGCTGGTAAGATTGTCAAGCGTGAATACGGTGGTGCAGTGGACCATATAGCAGCAAAATCCGTTAACGAGACCAAGTTAGCCACACTGGCATCGTTCCCAGTGGTTAGTAACGACGATGGCGATGATGACCGAGGAATGCAGGCTGATGGAGAAGAGTCTAACCGGATTCGTCGTTCAACGTCCCCATCGCCGCGAGCTACGAGCTTTAAACCCATCACACCGCGAAGAACTGTCAGCATGCTGTCTTCAATTCGCAAGACTATTCAAGGCAAGCTCAGCTACGCGACTGGCGAGACGAGAATTATCCGACAGAGTTCAGCGCCAACCGATACGGCTGTAAGCGGCAGACCAAGTGCTACTAACTCCCCCAGAAAGGTATTTTTTTCACGTTGACTGTTGCACTCTTCACAACAAGGCTAACTGTATCACATCTTTACAGAGCGGCGAACAGTTGTTTATTCCTCAATCTCCTACAGAATGGCTCGCCATTGAGGACTGCTTGTGGGAAATTGACGTGAGGGAGGCCAAGTCACCCGGAAAATCGCTGCTTCCGGCACATTCTGTCAGCTCCAATACAGATCAACTGTATGGATTACTGCAAAAGGTTTGTCATATATCTTTGACCTTTTTAAATCGCAGTCGCAATCTTTAACTAACTTTTTATTCCATATAGAATGATATGCTGTACTTCGAATGTCTATCGTATCTACGTGTTGAAGACCTTGCGCGGTTATCAAAGGTAAGAACGCCATCATTGTTTTTTTTAAGAACTGCGACTAAAAACACTGTTTTTAGGTTAACTTTCGCCTCCACTCTCACTTGGTTGGTAGTGCTCCGATCTGGAAGAAATGCATTCGTTCTGGTGGTCTATCTCCCGCGATTCGCAGTTCGCTATGGCTCTCGGTATTTTACGAATCTACTCCGTGGCGATCTAGTACAATCGCATCGCACTACCTTTCCGCCGACAGACGGTGTAGTATGTACGATCAACTCCTGACAAAAGTGGATATGAAGTTGGCTGATGGGCTAAATGAGGAACTTCCAGTGAGCAACGATGACGCTCAGCGTGCCGTTTGGTTCCGGGAGATCGACGTTGATGTCGTGCGTACTTGTCACCGGAGTATCCACGCCAGAAAAACGCGAGTTGTGGCAAAGGCAACAACGACTTCAGATGTTGACAATGGTATTGGAGACTCCGTTGCGTCTGTCCTGAACGAGATGGTTGACACTATTGTACGTACTGAGGGAGAGGGAAACTCCGCAAGTACTTCTGAGCCCAGCACGACGGCAGTTGATCCGGAACTGGAAGCTAAGCTACGTCGCGTACTTCGCGCTTACGTCGTATATAATCCGCGAGTAGGTTATTGCCAAGGAATGGGTTTTCTGGTGCGGTTATTGGCTGAAGTAGCCGAAGACGAAGCGGATATTTTCTGGCTGTTTGTGGGGTTCTCTGAACCAGAGAACGATCGCAATCTGTACGAGCCTGGAATGGCAGTGCTTCAGCCCTATCTATCCAAGTTTGAAGTGCTGTTTTCGACGCATATGCCGGAGCTGTACACGCACTTTCAGAATGAGGGCGTTCACGTGGCTACATTTTGTACACGATGGTTCTTGACGTTCTTTTCATCATTTGAGACGTTGGCTCCGACGCTCGTGACGCGTTTATTGGACATTTTTATCATTGACGGTTGGCGGATCATGTTCAGCGTCTCACTTGTCATCCTGGATGAACTTCAGCAACAGCTTTTGAAGTCCGACATGGAGGGAATTCTACGCGTCCTCCAGTTCCCACGCTGCTATATGCCAGAACCAGATCAAATCCGCCAGCGACAGCTTGCCCGACACGCATTAGCATTCAGTATTTCTCGAGCTATTAACTCTATTTGAAACAAGTTATGATTCAACGGAAACACACATAAAAATATTTTCATTTACATTTTGCTATCAAGATGAAGAGGTAGACTATGGAGCAAACACTCGAGCAGCTAAAGACTACTAAATTTGTTTCTACACACTTTCACGACATCGTTTCACTACAAATTTCCACTACAAGGAAATCACAACACAATATTCCTAACTAACGTTGATGCGCACGTGCATAGTGATATGACCACCTTCCGACGATCGCGGAATCCAAAGCAACAGTGAACCTCCACCGGAACCAGGCAATCCAAATAAACCAGGGCGCCAGCGATCAAGATACATGTTCTTGTCCTGCAACTCCGGGATCGTGGCATCCCAAGTCACGACTTCACCTGCACCGACATCAACTTCAGCATAATCGTCACCACCCGAATGAATCACCACAGTCACATCCTCCTTGTCAATACTCTCGAAAACGATGTGAACGACTCCGTCACCCGACTTAGTCCACGATCCGTAGCTGCCTTCGAACGCTTCATCCACAGTCCTCAACCCAAGAGCGTCAAACAGAGTTCCATCATCGATTTCACCGAGATATGCTGTTGGTCCGCAGATTGGCTGGACAAACTGCGAGCCCATGTACGCGATACCAGTCGGATCGATCGTCGACAGCACGACGAGACCCATGTTGGCCACCTTGAGCATATACTCGTCATTCGCCACGTCCTTGCCCATATCCGTCGTTCCGGTCTCGATAAGCTGGTCGATAATAACGCCGAAGGTCTTTCGGAGCATATCACGTGTCTCGAATGCCGCTGTCCTCGTTTTAGTGGCCAATAGTTCTCCCATACAATTGTTTGTCACTGTAGGGATGTCGTTAAGCACGATCGAGGACTTGTACACAATCACTCGGACATCGTTCGCAGCAGCATTAGGCGTCTTGTTCCGGACGTCATTAACCGCGAACACAACACGATCAGTGAGACTCTTGAGAGCCCAGCCGCAGCTCGAGTTCTTGTCGATAATCTCTTGAAGTTCATCCACTGCTGTACCCGACGAGTTCATCGCGCCACTGCCTGTAAGTAAATCCAAGACGTTCGCTCCCGTTGAGATAATCATGTCACCATTGGTGATCGCTTGTTTCACGATACCTTCCACTATAGTGAGTACGGTGTCCGCAAACTGAGCTCCTTTAGGGACTGGCAATCCAAGACAAACGCACACCGCTACAGGTAGATCAATTAACACGACGTCCGCTTGGTATGCCACAGTTAATAGCTGCTCGGTATCTCCTTGCGGGGCATTGGTTTGCTGGTACCGCAGATAGAAGATAAGCGAGCGGATCACCGACACGATGTTCGCAGCACACGTGATCGCCCACTTGGCCGTCTTGTAAGCAGCCAGAATCTCACCAAACACTCCACCAGTAGCTGCGTTAAGTGCTACAGCGACTACAGACCCGATCTTAGAGAGGACCGCGAGTGCGCAGTCGTCATTTTGAGGGATACACTCTAACGCACAACGAACGGGGTACGCCATGGGGCACTGCGTGATACAGTCGTCATCGTCCTTGCCATACCCTAACGGGCAAATGTTGTTGCTATCGAAGGGCACCGTCTTCCGATAACATGCTGTATCACTGGAAACGCCGATCGTCGGGCCAACCCAGTTACGGATTGTCGTGCCGTACGTGCCATTACCTGTACCGGCAGGGTTGGTGAGCTCG
Organism: Phytophthora nicotianae INRA-310; assembly: GCF_000247585.1. Classification (NCBI taxonomy): domain Eukaryota; phylum Oomycota; class Peronosporomycetes; order Peronosporales; family Peronosporaceae; genus Phytophthora; species Phytophthora nicotianae. The sequence goes on along the minus strand of NW_008649009.1, from coordinate 182,452 downwards.
ATGTTAGTAGCAGAAATCCTCGTCCAGATCACTCCAAGTTTATCAACTTCATCTGCTGCACGACCGTGGAATCCGCTTAGTTGGAAGCCTTCGGGCGCAGTAGCGGTGCCCTTGTTATCGGTTGGGGTTCCACCCGAGATAGTGTTTCCTGCGCTGGTCGTAAAACTGACGTAGAAGACTCTTGTATGCCCATCTTTCTTGTCCCAATTCGCTTCCATTGACGTAATATACTCACCGTCACCAAGCGTAAGAGTCTGTTCTGTGCCTCCTGTGCCACCATGGGTCATAGTAACTTCAGCGGGTGCTGCAACTTGCAACGTTACAGCATCAACGCGCTTGTCAGAGCGGATAGTAAGAGAAGTCGCTTTTTGGCCAAACTTGATCGAGTTAATATCCGAAAAAGCGATTCCATGAGGTCCACCGAACGTCTCACTGAGCACGATGTCTTCATCTGCTGATACTGCAGTAGCTGGGGCTTCTTCGACCACCTCAATACTCGTCCACACGACACCAAGCAGATCAATCTCGTCCCCATCACGACCAAAGAACCCTCCAAGTTGATAGCCTTCCGGTGCAGTGATCGAAGCCTTCTCTTCGGTTTGAGACCCTGCGGATACCGTGTTCCCTGCACTTGTACCGAAATTGAGATAGAAGATGCGAGTGTGGCCATCTTTTTGACCCCAATGTGCTTCCATCGACGTGATGTATTCCCCGGCGCTAAGTTTTACAGTATACGGGTCTCCACCAGTTCCACCATGGGTAAATGTTTGTGCAATAGGAGCAGAAACCTCGAGAGTGAGGCCGTCAATACGCTTAGCACCACGCACAGTTAATGACGTTATTGTTTGTCCCGAAGTCGCTGCAGGTTGGTCCGAGAACTGGTTTCCGTGAGGCCCACCAAACGATTCACTTAACTTTGTAGCTCGCTTAACTGTCGTGGTAGTGCCTCCCGAAGCTCCCGATCCAGCGGGTTTTACCGTTCCTGGGGCCTCTTCAGGTACTGGAGCCGGCGTAGGAGCTGTAGTAACAAGCTCAATACTCGTCCAAATGGCACCGAGAAGATCGATTTCGTCTCCATCACGACCGAAGAATCCTCCGAGCTGGAAACCTTCGGGTGCAGTCACCGAGTTCTTATCTTCTGTCATCGTTCCTCCCGAGATCGAATTACCTGCACTTGTACCGAAACTCAAGTAGAAAATACGTGTGTGATCATCTTTCTTGCCCCAATGAGCCTCCATGGACGTAATATGTTCGCCCTCGCTAAGTTTGAGAGTATTTAAATCTCCACCATCTCCTCCGTGGCTGAATGTCTGTGCTGTGGGTGCAGTTATCTCGAGCGCGACACCGTCGACCCGTTCTCCAGCTCGAATCGTAATAGAAGCGACAGTTTGTCCTGAAGTTGCAGCCGATTCATCCGAGAACTCGGTACCGTGAGGACCACCAAAGCTTTCACTCAGATGAACGGAATCTTCCACCGAGATAGCAGGAGCTGGAGCTGGAGTCGGTGCTTCTGTTGCTACTGGAGCTGGGACTTCTGTTCCAACCGGTACTTCTTCAGAAGGTGCGGGGACTGGAGCTGGGGCGTCAGTAGGCACAGGAGCTGGAGCGGAAGCCTCAGTTGGTGCTGGAGGTGGTGGATATGCAGCAATTCGTGTCCAAATTGCACCTAACAAGTCAATCTCGTCTCCATCCTGACCAAAGAATCCTCCAAGCTGGAAACCTTCGGGTGCAGTGACAGTGATCTTATCGTCCGTCATGGATCCCCCCGCGATCGAATTACCAGCACTCGTTCCGAAGTTTAGATAGAAAATACGCGTATGATCATTTTTCTTCCCCCAGTGAGCCTCCATGGATGTAATGTACTCCCCGGCACCAAGCGTAAGTGTGTGGGGGTCTCCACCATCACCACCATGACTAAAAGTTGCAGCGGTGGGTCCTGTAACTTCCAAAGTGAGACCATCAACACGTTCACCCGCTCGAATCGTAATGGACCCGATGGTTTGTCCTGCTACCACTGACGCTTGATCTGAAAATGCGGTGCCATGAGGACCACCGAAACTCTCGCTTAGCTGCACTGAGTCGTCGGAAAAGGTCCCCCGCACAACTACCAGGAGAAGATAAATCAACGCTCGAAACATCATTGTCACCTCCCTGTTCACACTTATAGGCCGTGAGTTGGGGGCGGCAAAGACGAAATGGTGAAATTTGGGCACTTGAATAACGCCTTGTGTAACTACGTCACGCCTCTGTTTGCCACGCTGCACCGCGATGTGCTGTTGCATAGAGACTATCCATTTCAGTATGGGCTTCGCACTTCAATTGACAGCAGGAGAGGGTTGAGATGGGGCTCGCGAAAAATATCCGCAACGAAATGACAGCGAGAAGTTCTCGCTGTCATTTCGTTGCGGATATTTTTCGCGAGCCGAGAACAGTGCTCAGTTCATCTCACTTGATCACACAACAGGCAATTCCTTGTTACTCACCACCATCTGCGACTAACGAAGCCCGCGGCGGTGCGGGCAACATCGAAATGAGAAGTTCTGTTATTAATGGTGCATGCCTGTAGGCACCGATGTATATATCACAAATTGCTTTCGTGACAAGCATGGAATTCAGTCTGAGTTACTCGGTTCGAGCTGTGTGTTCCTTCTGTTGATCAGCTTACCGGTAATTAAGAAATTCCGCATGAGAAAAATTTCGCTGGTATTTTTGTTGTGTTGTTTTTCGGTACTTAGTACAACCATTTCAACTTTCTTGTCATTTGTTCGTAAAAAAAAAACCATGAAAAAAGAAAAAAAGAAATGTATAGCTCAAACTCCTGTTCAGTAACTACATAAATGTTTTAACAATACTAGCAAGCTAACTTGTAACAATATACTCCATACCCATTCATTTCACCACTAACTCTTCGTTTCGCATAGCTCAGCTAACGTTTATCCGCACATGCATCTCAATGTGACCTCCTTCAGAAGACCGCGGAATCCAAAGGACCAATGAGCCACCTCCTGATCCTGGCAAACCCAAAAGACCTGGTCGCCAGCGATCAATGTACATGGTTTTGTCTTGCAGCTCTGGAATCGTGGCATCCCATGTGACCGTGTCGCCTGCAGCAACGTCAACCTCGGCGTATTTGTCTCCTCCGGAATGGATCACAACCGTCACATCCTCGGTGTCCACGCTCTCCAAGATGAGGTGGACAACTCCGTCTCCTTTCTTCGTCCACGTTCCATAACTCCCTTCAAAGGCTTCGTCCACCGTCGTGAGACCAAGAGCATCATAAAGTCTACCATCGTCGATCTCGCCAAGATACGCTGTGGGTCCACAAATCGGTTGCACGAACTGCGATGCCATGTAAGCGATACCGGTTGGATCAATCGCGGATAGCGCAACAAGCCCCATGTTGGAAACCTTCAACATGTACTCATCTTCAGCTACCGATTCTCCCATATCAGTGGTACCCGTCTCAATAAGCTGATCAATGATGACTCCGAAGGTCTTCCGAAGCAAGTCTCGAGTCTCGAATGCAGCTGTGATAGTCTTGTTGTATAGTAGTTCGCCCATACAGTAATTCGTGACGGCGGGGATATCGTTCAGTACAATAGACGACTTGTAAACACTCACTCGGATATCATCCACGATAGCTCCTGGGGTAGTGTTGCGAATCTCGTTAACCGAGCGAACAACTTTATCCGTTAGATGTTTAAGTTCGTAGCCGCAACTGGAGTTTGTATCAATGAGATCTTGCAGCTCATCAACTGTAGAGTCCGTCGTATTCAACGCACCGGTACCCGTGAGCAAGTTAAGAACATTTTCTCCAGTTGAAATGATCTCGTCGCCATTAGTGATAGCTTGTTTCACGATACCTTCCACAACTTTAAGTACCATAGAGGCATATTTTGCGTTGGCGGGTACTGGAATACCCAGGCATGTACACACGGCGATAGGGAGGTCGTACACTACGACGTCAGTCTGGTAGGCGACAACAAGCAGCTCTGCTGTGTCTCCTTCAGGAGCTGTCGTTTGCCGATACCGAAGGTAATAAATGAGTCCTCGGATCACCGTAATAATGTTTGCCACACAAGTAATAGCCCACTTAGCGGTCTTGTAAGCAGCCAAAACTTCGCCAAAGACACCAGCAGTGGCAGCATTGAGAGCCACCGCAACGACAGAGCCGATTTTCGAGAGGGTCTCGAGAGCACAGTCATCGTTTTGAGGAATACACTCCAGAGAGCAAGAAACAGGGTACGACAGCGGGCACTGCGCTATGCAGTCGTCTCCATCCTTGCCATAACCCAACGGACAGATGTTGGTACTATTGTACGCTACCGACTTCCGGTAGCACGCTGTGTCATCAGCTTCGCCGATTGTAGGCCCCACCCAATTGCGAATAGTTCTAGACCCATATGTAAGACTATCGCTCTCTTCCAAATCTGTGAGCGCTAGATCTTTGGCTGAAATTCTCGTCCAGATCGCTCCAATTTGATCGACTTCAGCTTCAGCGCGTCCATAGAACCCAGCCAGTTGGAAACCATCAGGAGCGGTAGCAGTAGCCTTATCTTCAGTCTGTGTTCCTCCGGAGATCGAGTTACCAGCACTCGTAACGAAATTTAAATAAAATACTCTGGTGTGATCATCTTTCTTCCCCCAATGAGCCTCCATCGCTGTAATGTATTCTCCTGCACCGAGAGTAAGTGTTTTATCCGTTCCACCAGATCCTCCATGGTTTATCGTCACCTCCTCTGGAGTTCCAATCTGCAACGTTACGGCATCAACGCGCTTGTCAGTACGAATGGTAATGGAAGTTGCAACTTGTTCGAACTTGATGGAGTTGATGTCGGAGAACGCAACACCGTGGGGTCCACCATACAAGTCACTGAGCACGATATCACTATCGGATACAGTCGTACTAGTGCTGTCTGAGCTACCTTCCCCAATAACTTTAATACTCGTCCACACCACACCAATAAGGTCAATTTCGTCACCGTCACGTCCAAAGAAACCACCCAATTGATACCCGTCTGGTGCAGTCACGGAGCCACTTTCATCGGTCTTTGTTCCTCCAGAAACCGTGTTCCCTGCACTGGTACCAAAACTTAAGTAAAAGATGCGTGTGTGTCCGTCTTTTTGACCCCAGTGCGCTTCCATTGATGTGATATACTCGCCCGTACCGAGCGTGAGAGTGTTCTCGGTTCCACCAGTTCCACCGTGTGTGAATGTCTGGGCCGTAGGTGCAGATACTTGGAGGGTAAGACCATCAACACGGCCACCCGCACGAATAATGAGAGAAGCGATCGTTTGTCCCGATGTCGCTAACGCTAGATCGGAGAATTGATTGCCATGAGGCCCACCGAACGATTGGGATAGTTGTGTCGCTGGCCCGGAAGATGTTGGTGCAGTTGTACTAGGCGGCTCGGATGTTATAAGCGTTCCATCATCCGTCGATGATCCCAAGGTACTATCCACTGTTGCGTTTGGTCCCGAACTGGACCCCAATGCCGACCAATTAGACGATGACAAATCGGTTTGAGTTACTGAATTTTGAGTCACCGACGAGTCTTCTGGCGCTGGTGTTGATGGTGAGGGGCCCTGAGCTGGGACAACAGTACCTGGAACCGCGGTGGCGGTGTCAGTGCTTGCCCAGATCGCACCCAGGAGATCAATTTCATCTCCGTCTCGACCGTAGAATCCTGCTAATTGAAAGCCGTCGGGTGCAGTCACTGACCCAGCCGAATCGGTCTGCGTTCCACCAGAGACCGTGTTGCCGGCGCTGGTACCGAAGCTCAGATAGAAGATGCGAGTGTGGCCGTCCTTCTTGTCCCAGTGTGCCGTCATGGACGTGATGTATTCACCCGTCCCGAGTGTGAGAGTGTTGTCAGTTCCACCAGACCCACCGTGAGTGAATGTTTGGGCAGTAGGTGCCGATACTCCAAGTGAAATACCGTCGACCCGTTCACCAGCTCGAATCGTGATGAAGCTGATAGTCTCCCCAGCCACAACCGAAGCTTCGTCCGAGAATTCGGTGCCATGGGAGCCACCGAAGGTCTCGCTGAGCTGTACATTGTCATCGGATGCAACCCGACCAACTACAACTAGAACCATGAAGACCCATATTTGCAAAGTAGTCCAGAACGCCATGTGAGACGATGGCATCTGCAGCACTTGCTGTCAGAGGTAGTAAAATCGAAAATGACTGGGCTCTTGCAGGTTCATGTGGTGCAAGGCTAACGTCTCACCAGACGATGTCAGGTTGCCCTGTTGAAATCAAGGTTGTACCTCATGGTATGAGGCTCATGCAACGCCTTATGGAAAGGCAGTCTCGACCGGATAAGGAACAAAGATTAGCACTGATGACAGAGATGACCACGTCCAACTCAACGACGAATACTCAAACGACGAATGCCAATGTATTGATTCTTAGGTTGTTTTGGTTGCTCCGTTGCATGAAGGTACAAATCGAAGAGAATCTAACTTGAAGATAACTACATGTTCAGCATCGGAGACTGAGAGCTGGAGTATTTCATCCCGTTTCTAGTACCATAGCGACAACATGTTGTCTGTGAGCTTGAGGCCGATTTATGAATTCTTCAGTTGATTGTGTTGGAGTCGCTCAGTGAGCAGATGGTGTCAAGGCATTAGGCAAGCACGTTGTAGGGTGTTCGAGATTCAAGGCGAGGGAAAACGGGTGACGTTGCCTCATCTATTCAGGTTACATGTACACAACATGATGTCAAGATTTTGAAGACTGTGCGAATAGCACAGTCTACAAAACGCGGCATGCCCTCGAGTCCGACTCGGAGTCGAGCCATACATGTATATACGTGTACCATGATGAACAACCGTGGGAACATCTTGGGATTGGGGGGATGCAAAACTTCCCATTTCGATTAGCGAGATTTGAAATTGCGAAAGCGTCGGATATGCCACCATGTGCAACCCGCACCGGCAAGTTCGGACGAGCGTAGGAGGTACCAATGAAACCACCACACTGAAGCGTGAAAAGTGTTGACCAGCAGATGCCAGTTTCGGATGTGCATAAAGTAGGAATGAACAACGTTTCCGTTGTGGTCGAAGTTCGATCGTCAAACTCAAAACTCATTTGGTTAGCTGCAACAGCACAACTTCAACTACCTCCACGAATGCAAAAAGCAACGGGTATCTGAATAGTAACATGTTCGGGCATGCCTTGCGGCATCAGCTCACGAATAATACAGCACACTTACTTAGTTAGCCATAAACCTATCTAAACGCAAGGCACACTACTACACAAATGACGGCATCATCGACATTGTCGACACTGGCTTAGCTGGGGTTGATCCGAACATGCATCTCCAGGTGGCCGCCTTCAGACGATCGTGGGACCCATAGTAAAAGCGATCCACCTCCCGAACCAGGTAAACCTAGAATTCCCGGACGCCAGCGATCCAGATAAAGAGTTTTGTCCTGCAACTCTGGAATTGTGGCATCCCAAGTCACAGTTTCACCAGCTCCTACTTTAACTTCTGCGTATTTATCACCGCCCGAGTGAACCACCACCTTCACGTCATAGATATCCACGCTCTCCAAGATGAGGTGGACGACACCGTCTCCTTTCTTCGTCCACGTACCATAACTTCCAACGAATGCTTCATCCACTGTTGTTAGCCCGAGCGCATCAGATAGTCTTCCATCGTCTATCTCGCCTAGATACGCTGTTGGTCCACAGATCGGTTGGACGAACTGAGACGCCATATACGCGATACCAGTCGGATCAATTGTCGACAATACCACAAGACCCATATTGGCCACCTTCAGCATGTAATCGTCCTTAGCCACATCCTTCCCCATATCGGTGGTGCCAGTATCAATGAGCTGATCGACGATCACCCCGAACGTCTTTCGAAGCATATCGCGAGTCTCGAAGGCAGCAGTAATCGTCTTGTTGCCGAGAAGTTCCCCCATACATAGATTTGTGACAGCAGGGATGTCATTCATCACAATTGAGGATTTATAAACCTTCACACGAACGTCGTTAGGAGAGGCATCAGGTGTCGAATTGCGTACATCATTGACCTGGCGAATGACGTGGTCGGTGAGGCGCTTGAGTTCGTAACCGCAGCTGGAATTCGTGTTGATCAGGTCTTGGAGATCGTCAACTGTTGTCATATCTGTGCCGTTCAGTGCACCAGTGCCTGTAAGTAGCTTGAGTACATTTTCACCCGTTGAGATGATCTCATCGCCATTAGTGATCGCCTGTTTCACGATACCTTCGACAATTACGAGTACCATGTCCGCAAATTTGGCATTCTTGGGTACAGGTAAGCCGAGACAGGCACACACAGCCACAGGGAGATCGTACACCACGACGTCCGTTTGATAAGCTGCAGTGAGTAGCTCTGCGGTATCTCCTTGAGGCGCCGTGGTTTGTCGGTATCGAAGATAATAAATAAGTCCTCGGACCACGTTAACGACGTTAGCAGCGCAGGTCACTGCCCACTTTGCAGTCTTATAGGCCGCTAAGATGTCTCCGAACACTCCTCCAGTAGCCGCATTCAACGCCACGGCTACGACAGACCCGATTTTGGACAGCGCTTCAAGTACACAGTCATCGTTTTGAGGGATACACTCCAACGAGCATTGAATTGGATAGGAAAGCGGGCACTGAGCCTGGCAGTTTGTATCCTCTTTGCCATAGCCCAACGGACAAATGTTGTTGCTGTCGAAATCAACCGATTTCCGGTAGCACGCGGTATCACTGTGTTGTCCGATAGTGGGGCCTACCCAATTGCGAATCGTAGTTCCAAACAAAACACCAGATCCCGAACTCTCCTCCTCATCTGTAAGCGATAAATCTTTGGCGGAAATTCTCGTCCAGATCGCTCCGATCTGATCAACTTCATCTTCAGCACGTCCGTAAAACCCTGCGAGTTGGAAGCCATCAGGAGCTTTCGCTACGGCATTATCATCCGTCGTGGTTCCTCCTTCGATTGAATTTCCAGCACTCGTTGTGAACTTCAGATAGAAAACCCGCGTGTGGTCGTCTTTCTTTCCCCAATGTGCCTCCATCGACGTGATATATTCTCCAGGACCCAGAGTGAGCGTCTTGTCACTGCCTCCAGTTCCTCCATGGTTCATTGTCACCTCTGCTGGAGTCGTGATCTGCAGTGTAATTGCGTCCACGCGCTTGTCCGAGCGGAGAGTAATGGAGCTTACAGTCTGCGTAAATTTGATCGAGTCGATATCCGAGAATGCGTTACCGTGCGGTCCCCCGTATAGTGCGCTGAGGACAATATCTTCATCTGTCACGGCCGCTGCCGTGCTACCAGAGCCTGCTGTAGTGGCTGTATCATCGACAACCGCAATACTAGTCCACACTACACCCAGAAGATCAATCTCATCACCGTCACGGCCAAAAAACCCACCCAACTGATAACCGTCAGGTGCTGTAACAGAGCCCTTCTCGTCGGTTTGTGTTCCTGCTGAGACTGAGTTACCAGCACTCGTTCCGAAGTTAAGGTAGAAGACTCGAGTATGGCCCTCCTTTTGCCCCCAATGCACCTCCATGGAAGTGATGTATTCACCTGCTCCCAGCTTCTGTGTGTACGGGTCTCCACCGGTTCCACCGTGTGTGAATGTTTGAGCTGTAGGAGCTGACACTTCCAACGTGAAGCCATCGATTCGAGCAGCTCCTCGAACAGTAAGTGAAGTGATTGTTTGTCCCGATACCGCTGCAGCTTGGTCCGAAAACTCGTTGCCGTGAGGACCACCGAAGGTTTCACTCAACTGCACAGCAGGTCCGGAGGCTTTGGGTGCTGGAGCTGGAGTTGGCGATGCTGACACCTCCAATGAGCCACTAGTTGCAGAGCCTGATGGAACCGGAACTGCTGATCCTGACCCTGCCGATGAAGCTGGAGGAGCTACTGCTGCTGAACCAGACGATGTCGGATCAAGAGAGGTCTGTGATATGGGGCCGGGTGTACTGGGTTCTGTTGTAGCTTGAGCCACAGGTGCCGTTGTGCTAGTGTCTGGAATATCCGGTGGGACCACCGTACCTGGTGCAGTATCTGCAGCAGTAACACTCGACCAAATGGCACCTAGCAGATCGATTTCATCGCCGTCTCGACCGAAGAAACCTCCTAACTGGTAACCTGCTGGAGCTGTGGCCGACCCTGTCGAGTCTGTCTGAGTTCCTCCTGAGACGGTGTTGCCAGCACTCGTACTGAAACTGAGGTAGAAAACGCGTGTGTGGTCGTCTTTCTTGTCCCAATGGGCCTCCATCGATGTGATGTGTTCACCTGCTGCAAGGGTGAGAGTATTGTCCGTGCCGCCAGTTCCACCATGAGTAAAAGTTTGAGCTGTTGGTCCAGATATCACTAAAGAAACACCGTCGACGCGATCGCCTGCCCGGATGGTGACAGAGGTGACGGTTTGCCCGGATACAACTGCGGCTTGGTCCGAGAAATCGTTACCGTGAGGACCTCCAAAAGACTCGCTTAGTTGTACAGCATCGTCTGAAGCAACTCTTGGAACAACAAGGAGCACCGTGATTGCTACAAGTTGGAGAATAGTCGTTATCGACTGGAGCACCATGAGCGAGTGCTAGTACTTCTGCGGGGTAGCTCGTGACTAATATAGTTTACAGTGTGTGCTTCGGGATGTCGGAAATTCGAAAGTGAAGGACCGTATCATTACCATCTTGTTTATGAAAATTTATCTATCGTCCATAATCTGGATAGGACAGCCGTTTCACCAAGATAGCTGTTTGTGATCAGTATGTGACCATCGATGAGCGTCCTGATCACGAAGTGCCAGCACACTTGTACTTGTCTAGTCGAATCCAGTGTCGCTCGAAGCCAGGCAGCAAACTAGAGGTTTCGGTAGCGACACTGTTGCGAATTTGTCGTACCATCTCTGAGGGCCTCCATAAGTTGCCAAACGAAAGAGCGTAGGGCCTTAGAATTGGCACACTAGATTGGCTTTCGCTTACGGCAAACACAGCGTCGCATCATTGAAAAAGCGTGTGTCGTTGGCATATGGCTTACATGAAAACGTCTTGAGCCGGGCAGATTCGCTGAACGACACAAATCTATCGACATTTCTTATCGATCAAAAATATCCTTCTTTCTTCTTATGGTTTAAGGATTCAGCTCATTATGCATTCTGGGCTACTCGTTTGCCATTCATCCCTTTCAATAATGTTGAGATTCTGCGTTATTTGCTACTGGCATATGACAGGTACTTGCTGCTTAAGTCACTAAATAGTACGTCAACCTTCCGACTCCACCTCCGAGTAGCCGTGATTAATCACCTCCGGTGTGGCTTTTAATTTTTCTAGCGTTACTCAATAAGTACCAAGTGGAAACTGGTGCTTCAACAACGATTCATTGTTGCCAATGAGAATGTATGTTTGTTTATCATCAGCCATTGGCTGACAGCCAATGCTCCAGGCTAGAGAGAGGCGGGGATACCAAACAAGTGCAGTGTTACTCATCTCGAGATGCTTTGAAATGTTGCAGTTCGAGAAAAAAAAAACTACCAAAATCGAGTTCTCGCAGAACTCTCGATAGAAAGTTTCTCGATTAGCTGCCCAAGGGTGGATACCGCAGTGATTGCCACTCTCTTTGTAACGAGGTGTCACCTGGACCAACCTTTTGAATTTCTAACGTAGATACTCTCTGGACAAACACTTGAACAATTCGTAGGGGAAAAAAAAGCATACGAAAGCAATTTCCACTGAGGCAGCGGTCAGTAATTTCGTAGAGCTACAACATTATAGAACTCGATTCCTTATCCGTTAAGCTTATTAATAATCTCACCGTACAGTTCCGCAGTCGTACTCACAAAGTGGTAATGGCATTCTGCTTTGCAGCTTGGCTAATACAAACGCATCTTTTGGATAGGGCCGCCCTTCGTGAATCGCGAAATAGTGAGGCGACCGTGCATCCGAGATTGCTCCAATTTGAGCAGGCAAGATTCACATCCTTTGAGCTGGATACGTGACTACAACAATTTCGTGGTCACA
>NW_008649009.1:166932-169909 GCF_000247585.1 Phytophthora nicotianae INRA-310 | reverse complement strand
GTATGGGAATAGTTCCCCTCCACAGCAACCACAGCAGCCTGATATTTACAACGGAGGCCAACAACCACGCCAGGAAATGTACATGGAGCAGCCACACCAGCAACAAGAAGTCTATACCAACACTGGAGAGCAGCAGCAGAACTTTATGACTAGTAGTGTCAATGCTGGGTCCATGGAGCCTGCAGCAATGGTACCTCCGACTCCGGCGCCTCAGATTCCAGCTCAGATGCAGACTCCAATGGCAGTCGCTCCTGTCCCCAAGACGTTGGAGACAGAGGTAGAAGCTCCTCAAGGCTTCGAGTCTTCGAAGAGGCAGAGAGTGGAGCACGCAGAACACGAGAGTGAGGGGAATGAGAATGCGCACAACGCTGCGGCCTCGGACGTGAGGAGAGCAGGAACTTTAGTACAACAAATTGGTAAAGGATCGACGGAGTATTTGAGACGGAAGTTGAGTATTCAAGCAGCACGTCTAGAGATTGAGAGCAGACGCTTGGACATCGAAACCAAGCGTGAGCAACGAAACAGTGAGCTGCATGCCGTGCAGCTCGCATTGGCCAATGAACAACTACAACAAGCCAAAATGACTACCCAGAAGATGAAGAATGAGTGGATGGTGGAGCAAATGATACAAAAGAAGAGGTTGAGTGACGCTGGGATCTCGCAAGAAGACTCGGCATCTCTTGGAATGTATTTGTCATGAGTTTTTAAGCGTTTATATGTGACCCTGTTAAGGTTGTGTATTATTTCTAATCACCCTGCTTCTCTTCTTTCGAGAAGAAATTATTTTTTAAAGTAGTCATGAATTATTTATCTCCGTTGGCGCTTCACTGAGGGGACAGCAGAGTATGTCGATGCTCGCATAAGTAGCGGAGTAGGAAACCTTGTGCGAGAGGAGGCAGCAGCACTTGTGGACGCCTTGTACACTCTGTCGATGAGTTTCTTGATGCGTGACTTGGCGAGGTTCGATAGTTCTCCAGAAGGTAACAACACAGCAGATTGCATGGATGCTGCCTCCTGCGAAAACAGATCGGCCACTTCCTTTACGATCGCCTTAAAGCGTTCCCTTGTCAGCTTGCCAGAGCCGTCATTCTGCTTGTACAGCGGGTACAGCTTGGCCTTCACATACTCGACCACAGTATCTGACCACCTGTTCAAAAGAAAAAAAATAAAGTTACCTTAGCTATTCGCTTGAAGCGCCAAAAGAATAGTACTTACGCTTCTCGTTTTCGTTTTTGTTTGCCATTTGCTCGTGCTGGGCGCTTTGGCGAAGTAAATGCCTCAATTACTGGCAAACTCGGCGCAGCATTAACAGGTGACGATACTTGTTGAGTTGCTTGAGGCCGTGGGGACTCAATCGGTGTTGGAGGGTTCAGATCTCGCCACTTCTCGCTGAGTTCGATAATTCGCTGTCGAATTTCGATACCAACATCAGAAAGCTCCGACAGACTGTCTAATGTGGCCTGCAAGCCTTCCTCCTATAGTTTCCACATACATTTCAGTAAAATAAACAAAAATACAGACCAACAACTGTACTTACGTCAACAAGGTCTTCCTTTCGGACAGGCAGCGTCTCTAAGATGGCAATAACAGCATCTAGCACCTGTGCATTGGGTGATGTAGAAGTGTCTCCTTCCTGTTCTGGAACGCGAATCCAATCGTGTAGTACTGACAGACAGCCCAGCTCAACCCCAGCGGCCTTCTCCTTTTGATTCAGTCGGCCGAAAAACGTTTTGACTCGGGATACCAGCCTCAATTTGGCTGTCTTGGGGATCAACAACGATACGGACGACGCGTAATTATCGCTGTTTACAGCATCTTGCATCAGTTTGGCAAGCTCGCAATATTCCGGAGCAAACGTGCTAGACACGCGATTGCTGCGTTGGCTGGGTCGATTATTCCCACTTTCATTGAGCAAACTTGAATCGCGTGTTGCAATCGCCGTGGCTGCGAGTTCTTGCCTGCTTCGACTTTGGTCTTCCCACATCTGATCGATTGTAGAAGGCGTCGATGCACCAGTAGACCGTGTGCCGAGTCGAGAACTCCCAGTATCTTCATTTCTCCGTCCATACAAGGAGGACTGAGTCAAGTCCCCACGTGCGAACATGGCATCGGCTCGTAATTGCACCTGCATGAGTTCTCTTGACATTCGTAGTGCATACGCCGCTGCGATTCCTCGCACCGGTCGTCGGTCTTCTGCTTCTTCCACTGCAACAAAGCCCGGGGTTCCACGCCTTCGAGATCGCGTTGACGTTGATCCGCCACGCCCACGTAGTACATTGGACATTAAACTGGCCAATCGTCGTGTCCGACGTCGCGTAGATACCGTCGTGGCTGGTCGTTCGATAGCGTCACTAGCCCTCTGCTGGGTTGTGGCGTGTCTTGAGCAGTACCACGATGTATTGGGCACAGATCGCAGTCCAATACAGTACGTATGGTTGGCTACCCCACAGCCCAGCGCTTCGCACAGCAGCAGCACGTGCTCGTCTTCGCCAGAGCCGCAAAGTTCGCATCTTGCTTGATTCACCAGTCGCAATTGAGCGGCAATATCGTGGTCGGATGGATCTGGTCGATAAACCTGTTTAACGTCCTTGATAACTTCACGATGCACCACTGCACCCTGTGCGTCCTGTCGTGTTACCGAGTTGAACTTGGTCTTGCACAATGGACACAAGTTGGTAACTTTGGCCCAGGCAATGATGCAGTCGAAGTGGAAGCGGTGGTCGCAACTAGACAGATGACCTTGTTTCAGTATATCCACCACGTCCTGGCAGATGCAGCACTGCAACAAGCATTAAAATTGAATATTAGTTTGACAAACAGCAATTTTATCCGCTAACTCCAGGCACAATAATTATTATAATCGCCACTTACAGCGTCCTCGTCAGTGCCCTCCATAACACCTCCATCTTCGCCATGATCTCCGTTGTGTCCGTCGTCCTCATGATCGCTCTCCGTGAGCTCAATCGCCTCCGGAACT
>NW_008649009.1:161762-164157 GCF_000247585.1 Phytophthora nicotianae INRA-310 | reverse complement strand
TCTCAGGGGCCTGCATCTTGTCACCGCCCACACATGAGAGCACAGCTCCGATAGGCCACTTGTTGGGGCCTCCGTTACGGAGCTTCCACACTTTATCAAAGGCCTCTCCAGGAGCCAATACTGTGCCATCCGGGCATGTGACGTCACCTTCGAACACGGCCACAACGGGCCCCAAGTCTTGCTTGGTTTCTTCGATGTTAATCGTCTCAAAGTAGTCACTAGTCGACATGAGCTGGACGTTGTGACTGTACTGAACTTGCTGTAGAACGCGTTCCACCTGTACACGGGCGTTGGGACACTTGGCCAGCAAGATCTTGGCGACTTCCTCCAAGTCGCCAGTAGCGGCCACGGCCACCAGACACTCCACGAAGTTGCCGTTCTTCTGGAACTCCTCGGTCACTGTCTGGAACAGCGTGGCGAACTTGGCGTTGGCCATGATCTCCATGAGCGCCTCCTGGCAGCCAGGTTCGTGTAGTAGTGACACCAGGTCCTTCTTGAGCGTCTGGTGCTCGGCACTGGCCTCCCATTTATCCACAATTTTGCCGAGATCCACGAATAAGTCCGACATTTTCTTCTTTTGCTGGCTGGCCAGCATCTCCTCGGCATCGCCAGGTAGTACGTTGACCACGGAGCTGCTGCTGGCGTCCATAGCCAAGCTGGCCGAGGCCTGGAGCGGTTCTCTGGCCACTACAATAATCTTGCACACGGCGTTCTCGGCGTCCTTGCCGGCGGCCACGGCCAGCTCGCGCATGAGACGGAAGGCCTCGTCTAGTTCGGCGTCGTTCGTGATGCGTACTTGCTCGTCGTCATCGTCCATGTAGTAGAGTAGAAGCTCCGCGTCCTTGAGCTCAGGGAAGACTAACAACACGTAATCACGCAGGTCACGGAAGCTCAACTCGTTCCGGGCGGAGGCGACGCGGCCGTCCTGAGATGACAAGGCCTGGTGCACGGCCGACACCTGTACGCGGCGCATGTCCTGCTTCTCCTTCCACAAGATCTTGAGCGTCGTCATGGCGGGCGAGTTATTAGTTTCGGAGTGTTGCTTCGCTTGGTGTGTTCTTTTAGGATTGTTTTCTCAGAAAAAGAGGAAGAATTCTCGGAAATACAGTGAGATATGGTTCCTAAGACATTCTGGACGGTAATCTACAAGCTGACTTTGAGCTCAAAACAACGTCAACCTATGTATCCTCGCACTACGATGTTTAAATAAATCCTTCTAGAACAGTCGACTGCACCAGCATTCATACGCGATCGCTGGTGAATGCGTACTTTGGTGCCTTTTTTCAGCAAGTCAAATGCAATCAGGACAGGATTTCCAGAGCAAAAACTCTTCCAGCGATTGTTCTCCCAGCCAATTTACCGTCATTCTACTTCAATTCACAAGAAAACATCGATCAATACAGTATATCAATTACAACAGGGAATATTAACTAGCTAAACAAATTTGATACAGCGTTTGTGTCAGGTTATCACCTTCTGCCGGTCATCCACTTCAACTGTCAAACGCCTCTCTAGTTTCTCGCCAGATCTCAATTCTCCTCGCCCTGCTCAAGTCGCCAGGAACAGGCAGAAGAAAGATGACGAAAACGATCGAGCTAACGACAATCGGCGACGAGCCGCTTACGCAGACGTTGCCACTGGCCAGCGCGGCCGGAGAGCTGTTGACGGTGGCCACGCTGCGAGCCGCGGCGGCCGCGCTGCTGGCCAGTGAAAATGAACAGAACTTCTTGCTGCGCTACACGGACTCGGACGGTGACGAAGTGACCATCGCCCACGACGGGGACGTTAAGGAACTGGCCAATTACATGGCCGACGAGAAGCTGGACAGCGTAACGGTGTCGGTGGCGACGCAGCAGCCGGCCGGCCGTCGCGCCGCCAGCGCCGTGCAGACTCAACTTCGCGGCCTGGTAACTGCCATGTCTAAGCTGACGACGGCCAAGCCCAAGCAGCCCACGCCGGCCAACGCCATGAACCTACTGGTGGCCAGTCTACAAACGATGGACGTGGCCGAGGATTCGGAGGAACTGGCCGCGGTTAAGCAGCAACTGCTCGACGTGTTGGAAGATGAAGAGTTCAAGAAGGCGGTGGAGGAGCTTTGCGCCTCTGAAGAATTCCAGGACCTGGCCGGCGTTATGGTGACAGCCATCTATGCAGAAGACGCGCAGGCCATTGAAGAGACGGTCATGGCCCGATTCGACGAGCTGCTGGTGTTCGCCCAACGCTTAGTGGCCCGCTGTCCGACGCTCAAGCCAACCATGATCAACGTGGTTAAGAGCTGCATGAGTGGCCTGGTTCGTCTCAACGATGAGGAACTGGCCGAAGACGGATCGGGCTCGAGTTCTAGCAGCAGCGACGGGGTTGAGGAGGTGGCTGTGCATTTCGGAGTCATCTGCAA
>NW_008649009.1:157811-159692 GCF_000247585.1 Phytophthora nicotianae INRA-310 | reverse complement strand
TTTTTTTTTTTTTTTGTCTTAACCACTGCTCGAAGTGTTCACGTTGTTGGTAGACAATTTCAGACGATCTAACTCAACTCTATGAACTATGATGCCAAGGATGATACTATATGAGCATGCATAATCTACTCTATTTCTACTTTTTCTCGCCTACATTAGATTCTTCACTGACAGCGCTTCGCCCGCCAAAAACTTGTTGATAGCAGCAGTACACTCGGCATGTTTTTCATGTTGCAGAATGTGGCCGCAATCGTCAAACAGCAGTACCTGTCCTTGAGCTTCTGGAGTTAATTTCTGCTTCAGCACGTCCACTGATGAGACGTCCAGAACTTGGTCGTGTTTGCCCCACATCACCAACGTCTTGGCCCGAATACTAGGCAATAAATCTTCCAACACCGTCGGGTTCTGGAGTGAATCGCGCACAATTTTCTCCAGTACAGGCAGCTGCTTCTCTCGTTCCGATGCGATAATATTTAAAAAGACACTCGGTATTTTACGTGGATCGTAGCTGAGATGGTTATTCATCTCAACGAGTTCTTCGGCTGTGTGTGCAAGCAGCAAATTCCGTCCAGAGTCCTCAAGCATTTTCAACAATGTGCTCTTCCTGGGCATAGAGATGCCTGCTGGACACACCATTGTCAACGACTTGATACGCTCCGGGTACAGACCAGCATACACTCCTGCGAGCATGCCGCCCATAGAGCAGCCCACTAGATGGATCTTCTTATTGGCGGGTACCTCCTGCTCCAAGAAGTCGTGCAATCTCTCGGCTTGATTGGGCATTGAGTAGTCGGTCAGTGCATCGATGGGCGTAGTGCGGCCTTGGCCGGGCAAGTCTGGGATGACGATCTTGTAGCGCTTATCGACACCGCGAGCCACGCGGACCCATGACTCCTTGACGGAGCTGAAGCCGTGGAGGAAGACGACGACGTCTGTGTCCTTCTCGTCTTTGCCCCGCCGCTCAATGTAGCTCCAGTTGTACTCGTCGATGATCGAGCTTTTGGCCGAGAAGCCAGAGAAGAAGCGGACAGCGTCGAACACTGACATGAGGAGGGAGGCCATCGTGAAGTTTGAGCTGCTTGGAGGCAAATGTGTCAATGCTGGTCAACTCGATGCTCACACGTCAATAACATCGAGTGTCGCAGGGGACTGATTATGCCCTTTCTGATTGGATGTAAATGCGTTTACGTGACCGACCATCATTCTGGACAACTTCAACCTTCAGTCCTGCTTTCAACAAATTGGATAGGATTTCTATCCTACACAATTTTTTGTCCTATCATAGGACTCTCCAATTAAGAGAATACGCTTGAAAGTCGTTGAAGGCAGAATGATACATGAAGTTACAGAAGTCTACACGGTGATGTGAATTAGTACGTACGCTGTATTTGTCGTGAGATTCAAGAAGATTATACCGAAATCAAGAATTGTGATCTGAAGTACATGAACTTGCTGGCCTGCTTCTCTGCCATGTTTATTTACTTTTGATCACAAGAATGGCTATTTAGCCATCACCATCGTGGTAACAGGGTAGCAAAGCCGCTGGAGAGTTCGATGGGATGATATCGACGACAAAGTATACGAGCAGCTTTCCTAAATCGACAAGAGCTACCAGCAAAAGGCTGGAATTCACTGAAAGAAGATACGATTTTCTCGAAATATACTGTTTTCACATACTGTTTCCATTTTTCACTGCGCAGCGTACGGAGTACCTTTCGACGCACGTGACGCACTTAATCTGCGGTAGTTAGGAATGATCATGCGTGCAGAAATTGCGAGCTGTTTCAGCTTTCCGCTGGATTTTTGATCTGTCGCGCCTTGCACATGGGTATCGGTGTCCACGGATATTTGATCCGCCAAGAATTTGTTGATTGCAGCTGT
>NW_008649009.1:153008-155556 GCF_000247585.1 Phytophthora nicotianae INRA-310 | reverse complement strand
GCAGCGCTCCAGCTCTCTACGTGCATCATCCACCCCGGATTTTTCGTGCGCACTCGCGCTGAAGGCACAACACTGTGGCCGTCACTGCTGCTCCATCGTGATCGCTCGATTGCTCCAGAGCAGCAGATGAATTGACTGATTGTTACGGTGTTGAAAAAGTGCTGACTACTGGAAAATAAAACTGCTAAACCTCCGTTATGTACGAATAGTTTCCATACTTTTCACAAAAAAACTTTTCAGATGCCTATAACTTGTAGGCAAGTGACTGCGCCGCTGGCAAGGATATATTTCCACCGTCTTTGATACTCGTCACAAAGGCAACGATGCTTGCAAAAAGTGGCGCCTAGCACGCAGCGTACCCAAGTCACTCGATGTGGCGCATTGCAGCTGCAGTAGTGACTCACAGGCTCTTCCCCTACATTGACGAAGCGTCTTGACTCAACGCCCTTGAGTGCAGCTCTCGGGCAGCAGCTTGATGCAGTTGTCACAGAGCCCTAGAGTTGCTGTCAATCCTACTGTTCGTGTCGCGCCCATGTGTCTGCTGCACCGGCAGATGGGAATTTGCGCCGATAGTTGACGGTTTTGACTGTCGTGTATTCAACAATGTAGAAAAAAAAGAAGTTGTCGGCACGATTTTAGCTTTGGAATCGTATCCAATATGGATACGCTCGCCTTGATTGTCACTTGCTCACGGCCAGCCATTGCCGGCACTGTTTACGCCGATGCCGGTCAAGAGAGTATTGGCGTAGGAGAACAGCTTTGCCCGCGTCGTCCTATTGACAGCCACGTTGGAGCTGAAATCCATCATCTTCCACTTGATTATCCCCGTTTTCAGGAATGCGGACCACTGTTCTCTTCGCTGTGGTAAACAAGTTGGAGCACGGCTGTGGATAATAATATTATCGGATATATTATGTCCTACGTATAGGGGGCGGAACAAAACAAACATTCAAAGTCATGATGGGCTTCGTCACTTACTTCAAAGCATTCGTGCAATTTAGGTATGAGAACTTTCCTTGATTTTGATGTCTACGAAATGAAATTATTGTGATACATGTAAGCCACAACGCTCAACGTTCACAACGAACTCGATCACGGGATCGTCCGATACACGTAGCGGTGGCCACGGAACTTGAGAACGATCAGTGCAGTAAGGGCCGCGCAGACACAGCCCGACACGAAGAACATGATGGCAAGTGCTGCGAACGAGTTGTCCTCGTGGTGAGTTTTGGGTTCCGTTGCGTAAGATTCCGTCTCCGGCAAGTAATGAGCAGCCAGCCTTTCCTCGGGGCTTGTAATGTCCTCTGAAGTGTCTTTAATCGGGTGATCTTTTGCGGAGTCCTTGAATGGGACGATGCCGAAGATAGACCCTCCGTATACAGACTTCTCCTCCCACACGAGCTCTTCGTCGCTGATATCCGGCATCATATACGCGCAGTCCGCCTCAATGCCCAAGTTGTTCTTGCCTCGCACGATCTTGAAGAACCCATTCATACCCCAATACGTTCCCCACGAGTTGCGGACGTGCCAGTATTTCACGCCATCCTCTTCGCCCCAGCCGACAATTTCCACGTCGTGGTCAATATCCATAAACCCCGTCTTGTCGTCGATAATGCCAGCCTTGTACTTGAAGGTAAACTCGTCACTACACGCAACGCCACACGTGATGGGGCCGTCTTTCATGATCTCCTTCATCATCGCAAGTTCACCCGACAAGTGGCCGTGGCTTTTGGCCCGGTAGCGTACCATTTTGGTTACAGGAAAACACTGTGGCACCTTTTTACTCTCCGGTGTGTACATGCAGCTACACAACAAGTTAGCATCATAAATATCTAGCAATAAAGTCAAAAGTTCACGTACTTCATGCAGTATCCGTGCGGTGGGCATGTGCCATTGGTGCCATGGAATTTAGTGTGATCCGTTGCGTTGTATGGCAGGCAGGACTCGTCCGGCAGTCCATAGAGGCGCATGAACTCGTACACGTCAGACGCTTCTCCGCCGTCACAGCCGGCGGACAGTCCGTGACCCGGTGCACAGTTGAGGAAACTCTGACGCCCCAACATCACGTCTGCTCCGGTGTATTTACGCCGCGTGTTGGCGATCTTGATACGGTCTTGGGCGCTCGACATGGCACCGTGAGCAAAGCACGAGCCACAGTACTGCGGGATGTGCTGGTTCCAACTCGGGACGCAGAAGCCACGCTCGCACCAGTCTAAATGCTTAGGGAGCTGCTCGAGCTCCTGCACTTCGTCCAGCGACATGGTAGGCAACGGGTGCACCTTTGGATGCAGATGTTCACGGCCTTTCATGGTCCGTTTGCACCGGCATCCCTCTTCCTCAGCGTCGACAGGGTTGAGCAACAGCGTAGAGAGCACTGTGGCCAACAACGTTGCCTTGCAGATGGATCCAAAGCGTCCACCCCACATTCTCTCGACTTGCAGGGAAAAGATATCGGGTATCGGTGTCCACGGATATTTGATCCGCCAAGAATTTGTTGATTGCAGCTGTGCACTCGACATGTTTCTCATGCTGCACAATGTGGCCGCAA
>NW_008649009.1:95095-151823 GCF_000247585.1 Phytophthora nicotianae INRA-310 | reverse complement strand
TGCTCTCTGTATCTTTATCTCTAGCCATGGACAAGTACCGACGCGTAGACAAGCCTCGCCGCGAGGAGCAGGCAACGCAAGTTGAACCCAACGAGATCCGTATCACGCAGCAGGGCAAAGTGCGCAGCTACATTTCCTACGCCAACGGACTCTTCGCTGTGAGTTTTTTTTTCACTTTCATAATATCTATGTTAAATAATTTTATACTGAATAATATTTTCTTGTTTCATGTAGGAGAAGAGCGAACGTCGCGTGGTGTTGAAGGCCATGGGCAACGCAATCAGCAAAGCAGTGACAGTGGCGGAGATTCTTAAGCACCGCGTTGCCAATCTGCATCAAGTGACGCGTATTTCGTCCATTGAGACTGTGGACGTGTATGAACCACTTGAAGAGGGACTAGATCGCATCGAGACTACACGCCACATTCCTGGTATCTCCATTCAGCTCTCACTGGATGAGCTGGACCGTGACGACCCAGGATACCAGAGTCCCATCCCTCTGGATCAAGTGACTGCAGGTTCGCCGACGTACCATGACGGCCGGGAGTTTAGAAAGTCACGAGGCCACAGCAGACGCTCGGGTCGCAATGGTGGAGGCACTGGAGACGCAGAAACTTCAACTAAAGTTGAGGAAACGATTGAGGAAGCAGAGAACGAGACGGACCAGCAATCACCCGGTGAAGGAGCTACAAGCAATAGTGCGCCGACGACTCGGGGCAAGCGAGGCAAAGGACGGGGTCGTGGACGCACCAGTAGCAATGGAGGACGCGGCAAGAAAACACGTGAACGGAATTCGGAGGAAGGAGAGGACCAGGCGGAAAGTAATGCAGTCGAGCAAGTAGAGACCGAGACGACGGCCACGCAGACTAGCCGGAAGTCTGGACGTGGGAGGAAAGCAAAGAGAACGACAAGTAACGGCGATGAGAAGCCAGCAGAAGGCGAAGTCTCCGATGAACCTCGTGAGAATGGCCAGGTGAATGGCCGAGGTGGCAGGGGACGGCATCATCGTGGACGCGGACGTGGTCGAGGACGTGGCCGTGGAGGTCATGGCGAGAATAATGTCGCGTCTGCTACGACGGGTGCTGTTGCTGCCACGGAGTAGTCAGTGGCAGATCGTACCAATTCATCTGATGAATTTCGTGTTGCTGGACGATACGTCGTGTAAGCATGGCGTTGGAGGTAGGTAGCCTGAACAAGAAGAAAATAAGCAAACAAAAATAATAGCGATTGACGCTGATAGCTGCATTCACAAGAAGCATGCACTGTATCGCATCGGCCAGCGGAATAATACACACGGGATTCCATTGCGTAGCTCAACATGCGACCACCTTTTCTACTGACGCTGCTGCCTAGGGCCACGGCCTCCACCGGCGCCACCTCCACGACGAGGACGGAAGCCACCGCGTCCACTTTGGTTGTCTCCACGTCGACTGCTACCGGCGCTGAAGCCAATCCGGCCACCTCCACCACGACGACCATCGGTACCGCCACGGCGGTTGCCCCACTCTTCCTTGCTCGTACCAGAGCGCAGATCCATCATTCGCTCGTTGTTCTCCACGATCTGCAAGAGCTTGTCCGAGTACTGTACTGCCAGCGTCTGCAGCGTCGAGCGTTCCGTCTTGTACAGCACGATGGCCTGCGAAGACTGGTCCCACGCACCCTGGAGCTCCTCGTTGATCATCATCTTGGACACAACACTGTGCACAGTCTTGTCGTCCAGCTCGAACATCTCCATAAGACGAGCAAGGCTCACTGAGTCGTACTCGGCACTGAACGCCAGCAGGTACGTCCGCAGAGCCTCGACCTGGATTTTGTGCTGCACCATCGCCTTCACACGCTGCGTCACGTTAGCACCGGGGAACAGATCCCACACAGGCAAGCCAACCAACAGCTCAGCACTCTTACGCCACGAGCCCTGAGCCAGCAGCTTAGCAGCAGCCACCACGTGGTCACGCGGGTTCTCCGGAGGACCCTCGAACACTAGACGTTCGTGGAACTCGAGCAGCTTGCGGAAGGCCTTGGACACCATGCGCTTGCGATCCGACAGACGCGCGTTCACCATGTTCGGCACCTCCAGCAGCATCGCACTCACCAAGTGGCACGTCTCCAGCAAGTCCAGGTTAATGTGCATGTGGTACGGCACCTGGCGACGGCGTTCCAGACGTTCCTGTTCAAGGTCGCGCTCACCGTAGCGGAACGACTGCAGACCTTGAGCGAGCAGCTCCTTGGTACGCGAACCCGTGCAGATCTCCGACAGGCACGCGTGGGCTTCCCAGATGAGGCCGCAACGGAACGCACACAGACCAAGCTGAGCCATCATGCGGTTGAACAGGATTTGAGTCGGGATGTCGGCGTCCGTGATGTTGTCCTGGATGTGCGACATCAGCAGCAAGTCGCGAGCCTCGTGGAAGCGGTCGTGCAGTGCGTGGTGGTAGATACGGCACAACATCGCACGCGTCTTGGCGCGAATGTCTCCGTGCTGGAAGACAAAGCGGCACACGTCACGCAGCAGCTTCTCGGCGTCCACAGGCGTCACAGTCACGCTGGGTTGGCCCATAACGGAAGCAGGGTGAACGGTAGACACGTCGAACTCCTTGGTCTTCGTCGCGTTGGCGCTCGAGCACGCAGGGTGGAGGAACACCGGGTCGCCGTACTTGGCACGCTTGGCCTGGGCCTCGTACAGAGCGGCAGCGACAGAGTCGTGCTTGTAGTAGATCAACTCGGCACGAACAAGAGCCATCGTAGCAGCGCGCTGGAAGTCCTTCTTACGGGCGTAGAACGTCTGCACACGTTCGGCCACTTCGATCAGCAGGTTCTCATCATACAGACGAGCAACGTACTCGCTCGTGTGCGGGTCCGTCTGCTGCAGAGCCTTCGTGTATTCCTCCGAGAGACGCTCCACGAACGCAGCCAAGTCACCAGAGACCTTGATCATGCCCTTCTTGCCTGCCTGAGGCAATGTGTCGACGAAGTTCAGATCTTCTTCAGCGTCTTCAGCAGCCGCAGCAGCGATCTGAGCAGCCGTCACCTTCTCACGACCAGCACGGACGATGTCAGCCTGGTCTTCGGACGTCAATGGGGCCAATGAGAAGTCCGGGTTCTTCTCCAACAGAGTCAGGATCGTGCACACGTTGGCCTGCACCTGCTTCCAGTGACGCACCGACATGACGCGGTCAATCTTGGACGACGTGTCGAACACCGAAGTACCCACCAGGTACATAGTGGCCACGATCTGACGCGCAGGGCCAAGACGACGAGCGTAGTTGGCAAGCTTACGCAGCTGATTGAGCTGCTCCGACAGGTCCATGCCCTTCTTACCACGCATAGCGACCACCTCCTTCACACGGCGGTCGAACTGACTGGGGGTGAGCTTGAGTTCCTCCTCCACGACAACCTTCTTAACTTCATCCTCAGATCCACGACGAGTCTCGCGCTGTTTGACGACCTTGGGGCCCTTGACCTTCTTGGCCTTGGTGACCACGGGCGTCTGCTTCAGCCAGCGTGCACGGCCCTTAGGCATGTTGTCATCGTCCTCCGAAGATGACGAGGAGGACGAAGAATTGCTCGGCCACGAGTCGTCCGAGGCGTCCGAGTCATCGTCTGATCCGGACTTGTCGTCGTCGCTGCTTTCCTCTTCGGACTCAGACTCAGATGCCTCACTGCTGTCCTCAGATGAGGAAGCAGACGAAGACTCGGACTCAGATTCGTCCGATGAAGACTCAGATGAGCTCTCCGACTCCTCCTCCTCGCTGGAGTCCACGGGGTTGGCACGGAAGTCGTCGATCTGCTTGCGCATGGGCTCGAGCTGCTTCTTGAGCTTGCCCTTCATACGAATGAGCGCCTTGCTGTTCTCCTTGCTCATCTTCTTCTGCTCGGCCTTGTTCTTGACCTTCTCAGCCAAGAAATCCTCAAGCGCCACCATCGTACGTAGATAGAAGACCGGCAGCGTCGTAATGGTCTTCTTGGCACGCTCAAGCTGCTTGGCCAGCTCATCAAACTCCGTCTGGATCTGCGTCCAGTCGTTGATCTTCATGTGGTTCTTAATGCCCGTGCAGTTGCGCTCCATGTTCTCCAGCGCCTTGTCCTTGGCGCTCTTGACGACGCGCACCTCCTCGTCAGACTCCGAGTCCGACTGCACCGCCCAGCGTGAAGCTGCGCGCGCAGCCTGCTGCTGCGACGTCTCGACGTCCGACACATCGGAGACGTCGCTCTCCTCCTCGGAAGACGAACTGCCTGCCCAGAACCTGCTCGCCATGTTTACTGTTGTCTAGGGGGATTGACTTCCTGCGCGAGGCGGTATCCGCGTAATGATGGCTTTGGCTGGCTGGCTCGTGGCCATCGATAAAAAGGGTAAACCGGCTAGATACCGGTAGAACCGGAAGATGTTTCAGTCCTGTTTATGTATAATGCAAGAAACCCGCCCGATACCGATGACAAATGATGCTATCTTTGAAGGACACATGTACCCATTCGAAGTTGAAGTGGTTGACAAGGATCAATTTGTTACCTACCTCTAAGAACTACTGCTATCATACTGCGGGTTACTCAGGCGAGAATGGGTCGTTGTGCGGTGCGTTACCAGGTGATCGAAGATACGTCACACCTAGAGTCGGAGTGTCCATGAGCGACGAGTACGTCTCGCGCTCACAGTGGTTATGTGCAACACCAGTCTCGAGAGCGATCTCTGCTCGGCGCTTCTCCTCGCGGTCGTGCTCATACTTTCGCAAATACATTGTCAACGGGATCATTAACATACAGGACAGTAGCGAGATCACGTTCAGCACTGTCAAGTCGCCACGAAACAGCACATTGGAGATATATACCGCCGGGTACTCGGCCAGACTTATGACGGAGCCGATCGAAAAGATAATTCCCATTAAGGAGCCCATATTCTTGAGACCAAATGTCTTTGCCGTGAAGGCTGAGATGATCGCGTACAGGAACGCACGGAACGCGGTAAAGAGGAAGAAGGCCACACACTGTAGCGGGAGAACTGGCACCAACTCGATCACGTTGTAAAGCACTCCCAGCACATTCGTGAATAGTAAAGCCTTCGACAAACCGCGCGTTTCCACCAGATAATCGATGGATGGGACAAAGAGGAAGCCCATCGGCAGAATGAAGCTGAAGATCTTGGTGTAGAGGTAGCCATGCTCACGGTCGCCGTAGTTCTCTAGCAGCTTGTTTGCTGTACCAATGTAGATAGTCGCGCGTAGAACTTGTACAGCTGCATACACCACGATGTACGCGAACTCCAACGATTTCATCTGCTTTCTTAGATCAATATCCACAAGGCGGAAAGCTGCGTCATCTTCCTTCCCCATGGTAGGTGTGGACGGGATCCGAGTGGGCGTGTTTTGCGGTACCTCCACACTGCCGTACGCACTATCGCTGGCCTGGCCATTCAGCAATTGCTCGTGCTGCGGCGTTGACACGATGACACCGTTGTTGTTGACGCCGGGCTTCCGCTTCGGCCGCAGACTCTTCTCGTTTAGCCCCCAGAGGAAAATCAACAGCAAATAGACGCCTGCAGACATCACTGCCAGTCCCAGGAGCAACTGCCTGCGTGTCCACCCGAATTGTTCATGGGCTGCGTAAAGCACGAGGAACATGACGCTGCTGCCGTCGAAGAGACAGCTGATGGCCGCAAGGATCGCCGTTTGGTAGCGCATGATCAGGAAGCTGGCCGGAAACGACGCCATCATGGTGATGCAGCCTCCGAAGGCGATGAGAACGTAGGCTGGCACGAACACGTCGAAGGTCTGTGAGTCCGCGATGGCCAGCATTGACAGGCCAGATACTTCGATGATGGCAGCCACCACGATAGTCACGCGGGGTCCTACGCGATCCAGGAACAAGCCGACGGGCAGCGCACCCGCGTTCATGGCCACCGAGGCCACAGCAAAGATGAGGTTAAGGCGATTCTCCTGTGCCACACATGTGGGCTCACTTGGATCTGCGCACAGCTCGTGGTACTGACCCTCTTCCTGTAATAGCAGGAGCAACGGCGCCCAGCCGAATACGAGACCTGTCAGCAGCAGATCAGACACGCACACAGCCACCACCAGCGCGATGCGTCGGGGCGCAATGCGCCGCGGTCGCGCATATACAGAGAAGCTCGAAGCCATCGATGCACGTGCGCAGTGGGCGGCGAAGATTATAATGGTGGGTAGTGGTGACGCACGAAACCACGCATTCAGAGAAGTGGGTACAGTGATCAACTTGCATCCATTTTGTCGTTATAAATTTATATCCTGTATTAAACTGTTGTTATCTGGTTGCAATAGATTGCACATTATGAGATTTTCTTACCACAACAATTAATACTTCAATTGTCGAAAAAAATATAAAATGAGAGCGGAAAAATAGTTACATCACGCTATTACGTTGGCTGCAAACTTCAGTGGACAATAGTACATTGTGTGATGGCTTTCAGCAACATGACGTGTGTAAGTCAAAAATCTACTCTCAGTACATGTGTGAGGCTCGCAAATACTCGTGGCCACGAGGAGGTTTTGGCAGCATAATCAGCATAATCCTGCGAATCGCAGGCTGAGATACATGTGCGCGCATGCCATGCACTACGCGAACATCCTTTGGTGCCCATCCACCATGGTCCTTTGAGAGGCTGGGGTTCTCGTGACACTGCCACGCGCATGGTGCGCTAGCAGCTCGCTACGGTATCTGCATGTACTTCCATACACTGCTAAAAGAATCTGCTCCACTGGAAACGGCAGTGTGGTGATGTTCTTGTCTAAGTTAGCTCTACTCACCTGCATCAACTGCTGTCCCCGCAGTTTACAGTAAGTGTTGCTTTTTTTTTTTTTTTGTAAGTTACATGTATAAATAAGTATCTGTTGTTTTCTACTCGACCTTTGGCTTTATTCAAGATCAATCACGGTAATATAGTTGATTACGCATCAAAGTTTCTGTCGACCACGGTACAGCTTTGTTTGCGCCACGGAAGATGGCTACACCCATGAATGGTAAAGTGGTGGAAGCAGGCGGCTACACGCTGCATGCACGGTGCGTGGCTGGCATCGAATCCTGCTGCTATGTGGACTCCATCGACGTGGCGTTCGATTTGGGCTGCCTTGTCGGCCGTGTGGTGAATAAATCGCACGTTTTCATCACTCATGGACATGTCGATCACATTGGCGCGGTGGTAGCGCATGCGGCTCGAAGAGCTCTGCAGAAGCAGAAGCCGGCCAGTTACTTCGTACCAGCCCACCTCGCACCTCACTTGGAAAGCATATTGGAGAGCACGGCTGCCATGCAGGGTGATGCACCATTCCCGGCCAAAATTGTGCCGCTGCAGGCTTTCGACGAGGTGCACATATCGGCCAAGTACTTGGTGCGAGCAGTGCCGACCAAGCACCGCGTGCCGAGCCTCGGCTACATTCTGTACGAGAAGAAAAACCGCCTAAAGCCCGAGTATCGGCAGCTACCTGGTGCAGAGATTGCGGCACTCAAGCGTGCTGGCAAGGAGATCACGAGCGCCGAGCTTACGCCCGAGATCGCGTACACAGGCGACACCACCATCGAGGCGTTCACAACGGCGGCGGATGATGAGCGGACCAAGGACTTATTGCAAGTGAAGGTTCTCATCACTGAGGTGCGGAGATGTCCCGAGCTGATACTGTACTGAATACGAGGCGCGAGCAGCTAAGTTGTCTTATTCCGGACGTTGCAGGCCACATACACCGACTCCAAGATGACGATCCAAGACGCAGTAGCCCGTGGGCACATGCACCTCGATCAGGTAAGTTGCATGTTTCAGTTTTGCAACGCGCGACTCACCTGAGTGTGTTACGCTGCCACTCAGCTCGCTATCCACGAGAACTTGTTTCAGCGTGTGGGCACACTCGTTTTGGTCCACTTCTCCGCGCGATACAGTGCCGAGGAGCTGGCTGAATGCATTCAGACACGGTTGCCACAGTCGCAACAGGTGAAGACGATGCTCGGGTGCTAAGCTTAGTACAGCGAGTAGGTTCACCATGGAGCATAGAGCCACTGATTTTCTTCGCCTTAGCGCGAGCAAGCTTCAACTTGATCTTCCACGGTCAGCAAGAATAGTCGGAAGTGCAAATAGGTTGTTTAGTGTCGGCTGATATGCCACGATATGTGTATTCTTTTCCTAGTTATGGCAATAAATAGTGATGCTACAGACTATGGACGCAATGTACGAACGAATGTGGAAAGAGCCTAGGACGAGGCGCTCCAGAACTCGGAGAAGTTGCGGAGCGGGATCGGGCGTGAGGCACGCAGCACCAGGATCTCATCCCGCATAAGCATAGGCATGGGGGCGGGTGAACGGTCGACCATTTCAACCTCAGCAACTTGCACATCGTCGCTGAAGCGCACGCTGCGCTTGGGCTTGCGGGCCTTAACGGGCGAGGGCACTTGCGGCGGGTGCGCCGGAATGGCCTGCGCGTCGAAAATGCGGTCGGGGTTGGCATTGGCCTGCTCGCGCACCTTGGTGCGGCGCTGGCGTGAGATCTTGTCGTTAGCACGCTCGATCTTCTCGAGGACAGTAAGCGCACGCTCCCACTGGTTCTGCAGGCACAGGGCCAGTGCGTGGCGGCGCGAGTTCTGGATGAAGGTGATGGCGTAGCGAATGTTCCCGCAGGCTAGCACGAAGGGCGACACGGCCTCCTGGTGTTGAGTCTGTTGCTGCTGCATCTGATGCTGTAGAATCTGTTGCTGACGCTGAGCCAACACGGCAGCGGCCATGGCGCGTGGAGAGTGCGGCGAGGTATTGCTGGCCTGCTTGCTAACCTTGAGGAGACGCAGGTCGTCGTCGGCGCTGCGAGCGCGCTTGAGCGCGGCCACAGGAGACACAGGTACGACGCACGGAGAGCTCATTATAAAGGATTGGGGGGTAGTCGAGACGCCGTCCGCGGGGATGGAAAAGAACGAAATGGTAGTTGGCTAGCGAGCTACCGCTGAGCTGGAGGAATCGCTGTCAGGCTGCAAGTCTGGTTATGAGAACACAAGCGCAAGTCGGTGGTGGCGGTCGCTGGCTACAGCGATTGGACGTCTTGAAACACACAATATGCACACCAATTTGTAACTGAAACCGCACATCTTGGAGTTTGTATGGCTGGTGCAAAGCCTGACCGGCACCATCATTCAAGCTGGCATTTCTCACGCAGCGTCGCACTTGTTTTCACAACCACACAGCGATGGTATCCACTCGCAGACGGCGAGTCGCAGTGCGCATGCTTGTGATTCTCGCTTTCGTGCCGGCCACAAGCTTCTGCTGGCGAGAAGGAAGCCCCATCGCCACAGGAGCGGTGCTCAGATCGGAGGGTTGAACTCGCCACACCGCTCGGCTAAACGGTTCGATTTGCGAGTGAAGCATGACGCCGTCATTGACGGCGAGTTGAGTCTTTGTGGCGCGAAGAGTTAAGTCGTGTTCCGGCAACGGGTGGTGGCGAGCCAAGCTGCGGCGTCGCGTCCGTAGCCAATCAGAAGACCCAGCCAGCGACATGAGCTTCACACTGTGTGAATCACACGTACATACGCCTCGCATCACGACCGAGTCCGAGCGAGGAAAAAGCTGCTGGCTGATGATGATCGCCCGGTGTACCGACGGTATACATGCATGCAAGCCCCAATCACTCCTAGATGCATGCACTCGATCGGCCCCGTCAGATGGCGAGCAGCTTGTGACGTGGTTCAACCTGTGGTGGACCATACTGCTGCAAGCACATGCATTGCTCGACGCACGCTACGTGCTCGGATACCAGTCGTTTTGAATTAACCTTATTCGTGCCCTTTCAGCAACTAATTATGGGCAGGAAATGTCGTCGGGTTCTCTCCGGTATTGGCATCAGTATGTGAGCGCGCCGATCGATAAAGTGTACACGTTCATGTAAGGAGCTCCTGCTGACAGCCGCGCCTGTCGTGTGTTTGCTCGTGACTTGCAGTCGGCACCGCGCCTGTCCTCGTCTGATAATTCAAGCACATCCGATCGCAGGAAGCAAGCGCCAATCTTGCTCTTTGCTGCAAGTTGCAGAACGTTGGGCGGCGTCGCTGTCGTCAACGCAAGTCAACTCAAAGCGTGACTGGATCGTTGTGTCGGCAAGCGACTTGACGCCAAGCCCCCCGTTTCCGATCAACCGATGGGACGGGTACGACAACAGCACACCGAATTCTCGATGGGGACGAAGTTCCGCCCGGCTGGATCAAAGGAACATACCTCGAGAGAGAAGCCCATGTGTAGGTTACAGGTGTTGCAGCAGGCTGTAGCTGTAGCGGCAGTGCGTTTTTTAAGCCGGCACGCGCCAGCGCGAACGAAGCGAAGCAGAATTCGGAATGCTGGTCTGAGGCGAGACACTTCAAAACTGGCGTCGCATTTTGGTGTCACAGCCTGATTCGCTCACAAACTTTACTGGTAACGTTAAAGTATTGCGACAAAAAAAATCGAAAAGTCATCCTTATTTTTCGTCCATCGCAGTAAATCAAAGCGACACAACTATCGCCATTTTCAACCCAAGAAGTCACACACACACACACACACACACACACAAAAAGCAAGCATGAGTGGTGGCAGGATCAGCCAGCCCGTGGGCAAGATTGTGCTCACGAACGTGGCCGTGGTGCGCATGCGCAAGGGAGGCAAGCGGTTCGAGATCGCGTGCTACAAGAACAAGGTGTTTAATTGGCGCAACGGCGTGGAGGAGGACATCGACGAGGTGCTGCAGATCGCCAAGGTCTACGAGAATGTGTCCAAGGGCAAGTTCGCCAAGAAAAGCGACTGGTCCAAGGCATTCGGCGTGCAGAGCGAAGAACAAGCATGTCGCTCCATTCTCGACCACGGCGAGCTGCAGGTTTCCGAGGGTGAACGCAAGGCTCTCGTCGAAAAGTAGGCATTCTCGTGCTGCTTAGATTTCTCCAGAAGTTTTTTTTTACTAACTAGTTGTGCTGTTATTGTACGACAGCATGTACCGTGATATCGCCACTATTATAGCAGACAAGTGTGTGAACCCCACGTCCAACCGCCCGTATCCGTACACTGTAATCGAGCGCGTGATGAAGGAGATCCACTACGCTGTTATCCCGAACCGGAGTGCCAAGCAGCAGGCTTTGGAGTTGATCAAGAAGCTTCCCGAGCACATTCCTTTGGCTCGTGCCAAGATGAAAATTCAAGTGACGACGCCCGCGTCAGGAGTGCAGGCTATTAAGGCAGGCTTGCTGAAGGAAGGAGCGGAGATTGTCGAGCAGACTGGCAGCGAGACTGTGCGGATGGTCGTGCTGATCACACCGGGGTCGTACCGTATCGTCAACTCGCTCGTGCAGGAGCAAACTGCTGGTCAAGGCTCACTGGAAGTGATCGATCTAAAGAGCCACCAGGAGGGCGAACACACGATCGATGACGAAATCTCACAGAAGACAGAGCGGCTTGGACTGACCAATACTCCTACTGCTACACCTGCACCTGAACCGGTTGCGGCTGCTAGTGGTGAGACGAAGAAGGCAAGACCATGCAGCACCTGCGGTGGAGACTTCAGTGCCGACATGAGCAAGTACCGAGAGCACTTCCGGTCCGAATGGCACCGCTACAACCTCAAGCGCAAGTCAAAGAAGCAGCCAGTGATTAGCGAGGAAGAGTTCAACGAACTTGATACAGAGGACGTGGAGGCTTTCCTCGCCTCTATGAGCTAAGTAAGCTATTCAAAGCAAGTACACGTTAGTTCTGGACTGAAGGTTATGCAGCCGTACTCGCCGTGCGCTCACGGTTCTTTTCTGGATCACTTGAGAGTGGCGCGGCGACGTAGACTTTTGCACGATCAAACACTTTGATGGCGTCCTCGATCTCCTGTAGTTTCGTCTCCAGTTCGTTCTTCCGTCGGATTTGATTGAAAGTCTCGATACGCAGAGGCAGCGAGTTCATGCGTAGTTGCGCCTCTGTCAGCGATTTTCGCAGCACGTTCAGTGTACGCACGCGCTCACCTTCGTCGAGTAGCACCATCCCTGGAGGGCAGTCTGGGTCCGGTGCATTCTTACGCCGTTCTTCCTCTTCTTGTGCCCATTGCTCCTTGCGTTCTAGTAAATACCGCGGAATGCGACCGTAGTTGGGGTTTACAGGACGAGGAGCCTGCTCCTCGATGTGGACGGGTGGCGCCTTCTTGATAACTTCCCACGCGTTAGCATTGACAAAATCTACGCTTTCCTTCTTGGTCTACAGCAAGACGCCGTTAGTTAATAAAGTGATGCCATAACTCATTGATTCGTCGAGTTCTTACCATTTTCGCTAGCTCCTGCTCTCTCTGCTCCAGTTCCCTCAATGACGGGACTGGTGCCTTGCGGTGGATATTACGTCTACTGTCACTACTTGTCGTCGAGTGTGATGGAGACGGGAAGCTAGATATGGACCCAGCCTCACTTCGAGGTGCTGAAGATGTTCGTGATGATGAAGATGAAGGTCGCCCACCACGACGCAAAAAATCATGCTTTTTAACCTGCTCTCCGTTGGTTGACTGCAACAAACCCCAATCAAATGTCAGCCAAGCACCTTCAGACTGGATCCTTGTTGTTGTACCTCATCCTCTTGAAACACTCGCGGACGCACGCTTTTGAACCTCGTAAGCTTAAAATCCTGCTGTTGCTGGGCTTCCTGTTAATCATTCGGCGTTCGCTTAGTTTCCAGTAAACAAAAAACTCGCTGTGCCCATTACCCCTCGCACCTCTCGCCTCCGACGCTCTCGATTCTCTTGCTGCAATTTCTTGACGCGCAGTTTGTTTTCGCGCTCGAAATCCTTGGGTCTCACTCCTCTCCGCTGCTGCTTCTCGCTGTAATATAAAATATGCCGGAAGAGTCGCATTAATGACCACGTTTCAACGCTTAAAAAACACCAAACGAATTGCAGATCGTAACACAAATGCTGGTGGAGACAGATAACTTACCGGAAA
Organism: Phytophthora nicotianae INRA-310; assembly: GCF_000247585.1. Classification (NCBI taxonomy): domain Eukaryota; phylum Oomycota; class Peronosporomycetes; order Peronosporales; family Peronosporaceae; genus Phytophthora; species Phytophthora nicotianae. The sequence continues at coordinate 138,906 of NW_008649009.1, read as the reverse complement.
CCTTCATCCGGGTGCATGATAGCCGCGATCGCGTCCGAGGCGTTCGCATCGCGGCGACGGTAGCCCACGCTCGCGCTCATCTTGAGGAGCTCCGCTGTTGTGTTGGATGAAACCTCTGCGTGCTCTATTGATCGTATCTGTGTGTGTCCCACATAACCTCTCGAAATCGATCCTCAGTGTTTGACACCTCTGTCCAGTTCACTTCCTGCAGTTCATCAGAACGCTCAAACTACAACAGGATACGTCGTGATCAATTGCTCGACATGGTGTCTACAGGTCTCGAATCGGCGCGTCTAATAGCTCAACCAATGCGCCAGATACAGCGCTATCGTTGGTTATGGGTAGCATCGCTGGTGGTGCTGTTTTCGACTCTAGCGGAGCTCACGAACGCATCTGAGTGCAGCGCCTGTGGGTATTTAGCTAAGAATTGCAGCGACACAAGCGGCACGGACGACGTGGACGTGTGTGACTCCTCAAAACGCATCCAGATCGACGACGTCTTCTGCAATGACGACGAATGCCAATGCGCCGACGGTCACAAGTGCGTAAGCACCCTCGTGGGCTGCTCCAACCTCTTCCAGGCGCGGAACCGACGGCGCTGTCTAGGCAACACGACGCTGACTCGACGCTTCGAGCAGTGTGCAATCAGCCAGGGACTTACGACACTCAATGCGTCCAACGTGGCTAGCGACTGGATCTACTTCAAACAGGGCAATAAGTGCCAATCCACGGACTGTCTGGCTGTCCGGATGTTCCACCAGAGCGGCCTCGTGCAGTGTGGCAACCTGTTGGCAGTGTGGAAGACCAATTCATCCAGTTATGACCCGTCGGAGAGTGTGACGTTCAGCATCTCTGAGGGTGGCGTGACGTATCATTTCGTTGCAGACGGCTCGCGTGGTAGCGATATGAAAGCGGGCACGTTCCTCTACTCGGTCCCGTGGTCTACCGAGGGTGTGACGTTAGTGACGAAGCAGGCGAACAGCTCGGCTATTAACTCGTGCTACGTACTTCAGACGCGTAACCAGCCTAATGGTACATGTGAAGGCGTGTATCTACAGTTTGATGCCACTGTGCAGTTCGCAAACAGCGACGAGTATGTGATGTCCGAGTTGAGCTGGCCCGTGTGGGTGGCGGTTGTAGGAAGTGTGGCTGCTGCAATTGCCGCCATTGTTATCATGGGCGTGGTGGTCTATCGCTTTCAGCACATGGACTTGACCCCATCAGTTGACGAGGAGGAAGATGGTGGACTGTTGTTGGACGACCTCCGCGACCGCAAGCGGTCGAACCCTATCAGCCCTGCCAGTCTTGGATCAACCTCACCAGCCTCGGGCAGAGGACTTGATCTCCGTCAACGGGGATCGGCAGCACCGGACGTAACGCAGATCGAGGCTGGAACTGGAAGAGCAACATTGTAAAAGAAACACACATACATACATACAGCAAGCGAATTAACCTTTTTCGGTAAAAATTTTACATGGTCATCAGATTTTCTCTTGGATTTTTCATTTATCGGTAGGAAGTGCCAGCAATCCGAGAAGACCCTGCACGCATTGTGTTGAATTAGTTTCGGATTTCATCATGCGAACATGATGATAAATACCCACCGCGACGAGAGGTTTCTGTCGTTGTTCAGGGCTAAATTGTCCTCGTATTCCATCGATAAGAAGCGGTGTCAACGCGTGATCACCTTCAACAGCACAGCGTAGGAGTTCAAGAAATCGTTGCTCTCCCGTGGATATTTCACGCCCGCTGACTTCGCCTGCTGTCTCAATGTGATGCAGCGCGGCACCAAGCACTGACAACGTCTGACAACAAGCCTGTAGATTCGCTTTCTTGAATCGAAGTCTGGCCAGAGTTAACTCTTTGGATGTCATGTGTGGAGGTAGCTTAGCATTGTTGGAAAGGTGCAGCGATAACCGTTTACCGAACATTCGCTCCCCCTCAGCCTGACGAAGTGCTATCGTCGAAACACAACATGGGTAAGCGATGTTTCAAACTACGACGCAAGTTAGCGCTGCTTGACATACCCAATTGGGATCCCAGCTTTGCTGTCAAGGCACTTTTTGACTGTGCGAATTCGTCTGTGAGTCTGCTGATTGCCTGGTGTTTGACCTTCACACGGCGGATCATCCTGTCGTAAATAGGATAAGTATTAACCTACAATTTGCTGTACTGACTCAAATGTACGCCCAACACGTACTTGCGCCGTAGACTCTTGCTTGTAGCTCGTTCTATCGTGATCTCCTCACTCTTTTTGCGATTTTGGGACGTGTGCTTGCCTGTTTTCATCATTTGAATTGGAGCACCTGACTGCATTTTAATCCGACGGCAACCTGAGGAGTCAAGGGTGTAGCAAACACCTCGAGGCGTTGCTCGTCGTAGTGGTGACCTTAAACCACCGTCCTTGAGAGACGAAGATGCCATCATATCACCAACTGTTCGAGCCTGAGGCTTAATCGCACCGGGCGATGATGAGTCTTCCTCGTCGTCAGTGTCACTTGATCTAGCGCGTGATACTGGAGCAGCAAACGAATTTGGTTCGTGTGGATTTTGGTCGACAGGAGGTGGCTCTCCTTCATCGAAGAATTTGAGTGCAGGTACTTCCCCGATCATTCTTCGGCTCAGAATACTTGCCACATTCGAAGACTGAGCATCAAGCTCGCGGCGTAGCTTAACACCATGTCGTCCAGACATATTGCTGCTACTTTTTGTGGGACTTAACGCATTGTTTTGCTTAGCACCGCCGTTGCCAGTTACAATGTTAAGCGCGGCCTGCTCCGACCGACGCTTCCGCTCACGCCAAAGTCGAACAACTGTAAAAATAATAAAATAAATCTCAGGTTAGTTTCAAGATTGTTACAATAAACCGAAGAACTTACACCGTCGAAATGTGGCCATGACTCGCTTTTCCATCTCTTTTTGGTCTTCACTACTGTGGTTGTAGCCTTTTTTTCGACGATTTTTGTAGTGTTTTTCATTTACCTTGCCCGATGAAGCATCGATTGCCTCGTGAACTTGAGGTGTTGCAGCTGGATGGCTCGATAGCAGCCGATGCGACGATACATTAGAGAACCCGCGCTGACTTGGGCTGTTCATCTGAGGCTGTACCACGACCTTCCGTCGCATCCAAGGAGAGCTGCGTAAAATAGTGTCCAGCTTCGCGGCCAAATTGCTGACTCTTGAGCGGTGGCCTATGCTCTGTGAAGTCGCTGACGGACTCAGCAGCATTGCGGCTCCTGGTATTGCAGGTGCATTTTGAGATGATATACTCTCCATCTGTAGCTTGCGTCTTGTGAATGTAAATATTGGCTTATTGTTCGCCCCCAGCCCACTTGCTGCCGCGGCCGTTGCAGCAGGGAGCATCGCTGGGGTCAGCGAAATCTGCCGATTACGCTGTACGTGCTTAGAGGTGAACAACCCTCCAACTATCGCTGCCGTGCTTTCTTCCTCTTGGTTGCCCGAACCAGACACAGGAGTCCCCGACCGAGTTTCCAGTCGGTCATCTTTGTGCGGCCGATGTGGAGTATTCGTGTGTTGGTGCACTGGGGGTCGTGGGGTAAATGCCCGTCCTGATCGAGCAAAGCTACAATATTTCCTTTAGCAATAAATAACGGAGTGGAGTAGAAGATTGTCATCTTACCGACAGGCAACTCGACGCTGCTCTGACTGTTGTACGAATCCTTTGATAATCTTGCCTCCATCTCGTGGTGGAGCTGGGCGAGATGGCCTCGTGTGCTCGTTGACGACCTTCATCGAGTCTGCAATTGTGCATCAGACATTTACGATGCATTTATCTAAGTTTAGATTTGGGCGTTGCAACCGGGATGTCGAGCATGGCCAAGTTGGTCTGCAATGGATGCGAATAGTCCAACAAAAAGGAAGTTGTCACGGAGGCACTAATTCGGGAAAGCCCACGCAGTTTATCACCCAGCAGCAGAAGCTAGAAATCTAGCGTTTGTCACCGAGATCGCGCTCGGTGATCACGTTAACGAACCGATCGTGACATTTCAACGCAAGCCAGAGCGATAGAGGATCATACGACATCGACGTAGTTTGGATAAGTAGATAACGGTGAGTACAGGATATCAACGACTGAGGTTCTTGGGGCTGTTTGGGAACTCCCTGTTTCCATCAAGCTAACAAGTCACACAAAGAAATTGCGGCGTAGTCGCGCTTGATTGGCAGGCCCATGTTGAAGAGTGACGACCTCGTTGAGCCAATCACATGAGGGATGCAGCTCGTGACGCACTACTTCGAACTACTTCGACCTACAAAAAAAAATAGAAGCCATTTCGACTAGAAATGCTGGAGAAGTCGCTTTTCGCTGTGCAATATGAGGAATACATCTCGCGAGCGTGTACACAAGTATCATGCTAAGCATATATATATTTTTTTGAAAAGTAGCTACAACGATGAGTGGCGGCAAAGGTGGCCGAAAGCATCCACAGCGACACTTCATAGTTTCTGGCTATGAGCCAGAAACTACATGTACTTTCATCATGCTGTAGGATGCAGGCTGCCTGCCAGGCAGCTGGTGATGCACTGCATCGCTGGGTGGGAGAGAACAGCCACGTAAATCAGCGCGGCTGGCTGGCAGATCAGCTGCAGTGGCAAGCTTGGCAGGGCTCCAGCATTCTCCTTGGCTGGCAGCAATGCTGCAGCCAGGAGCAATAGGACGCGCGGTTCCGGTGGAGCGATCCACTATGTTTCAATTTGCGAGAAGTCATTGCGGGTGTATGTTCGCTGGCACAGTGGCACCGCTGATCTACTTGGGATACTGAGTGCAAGTCAAAATTTGAAAGGACGCCGCATCCCTAGCCGCGCCTGCGATACTTACCCCTCTTATCCGGAATTGTATACAGAAGACACGCACTCATCTCGCTTCCCAAGTTGGCCTGCCTGGAGAAGTTGCCCTGCTTGGCAATCTCTCTTCAAAGATTTGCACAGAGGATCCGTACCTCGTCGTCTGCCGGGGGCATTTTAGGTAACAGTTGTTCAGGCACGCTTACAGCCTCGTACTTCCCAAGTCGCCCTCAAGCAGAGCTAACTCATTCAGTCACATCCTCAATGTGAATACTTCGTCGGTTTGGAGGGAAATCGAGTCATAATGAAATTTTGTTTGATCAGAGAGATTCAATCGAGTTATCAAATATGAAAGGGTATTTGATGATAGATAAATCACTTGAAATATTCAAACTTATCATGTAGCGGTTGTGAAAGGGCTAACCCAATAATCCGCGTTTGTATACACTATCCGTATATTGTGTCGTATACTCGTCCTGTGCAATAACGGTTACATAGCCGATGATTTTCTTCTTGGGCAACTTATGCTCATTCGCGCAATCGCCTCGCTGCTGGGAAGAAGAGAGAGAGAGAGAGCAACGCTTCATAAGGTGAAGTGCGCAGCAGGCCGATTGTTCGCAGCCTCGCTCAACGACGTCCCCTGGTTTCACAACTATAGACGCACCATATTATCAAACAAGTATGCAAGGCGACACACCCGTGGCAAGTCCGAGCGCAAGCGAAGTCGTGTTGTCTGGTGACGCGTTGGCAGGTATTGAGGACATGGGCGTCGTGGACAAGTGTAGTAACAGTGGCAGTTCACCGCCCATCGAGGCCAGCGCCGTGAGCGACACCACCATAAGCAGCAGCGACCGCTTTAGTTCCTGTTCCAGCTCGGACTCGAGCTCCGACGCCCTGGACGACGACTACGGCGCACATCTGCTATCCTCGTCTGACGATGATGACTTGGATGACGACGACGACAGCACGGAGGGGGACGAGGAGCAAGACGCACAGCCGGGCATCGTGAACCATTTTTTGGTCAAGCCCATGCCTTCGAGACTACAAGTGTGTCCCCTCGACGACCTGGCGGTGGAGGAAGAGAAGCGCCGGAGACGCTCGCGTCGGAACCTTAAGAACAAAACCAACGGCAAGAACGCCCCGCTTAACGGCGCTAGTCGCGATGCAGAGAGTCTGCCGTCGACGCCCAGTCCGATCATGGGGCGTACGCGTCGCAGCGGCAGCTCCCCGACACTCTGCACGCGAGATAGCACGACACCCGTCACTCGCAATCGCCCCAGCAGCGCTAGAGAAAGAAGACACACATCTGCCTCACCTGACGCGGCCGTTAGACCCTCCAACGGCTCTAGACTGGCACCCACCGTCCCTTTGCTTCGAAAAGATTCGGCGGCTATTCGAAGACAGTACTGGAGTCAACTGGGCTTTAGTTTATCACGCAGCGACTTGGAGAAAAGTACTGGACGCAAGAAGGAGCGTCGCGAAGGCTTGAAAGTGCGACTGAATGACGCCGACAGTGAGCGCGAACGCGGCGCTAAGAGCTTCTTCCAGTTCATCACGAGCTGGTATGCGCCTATCACAGCTGTGAGCGGCGAGGAGAAATCTTCGCGGAAAGGCAAGGGATCCAAACCCAGCGCAAGACAATTGCGTTCTTCATTATCTCGAACTTCAGCCTCATCCAGCAGTCTCGATGTCTATACACCGAAGAAAGGAGTGCGCTTTAATGAAGAAGCCGAGCTGTTTTACATTCCTCTGCACCGCGACTACTCCAAGCGACAGCGTGACTGTATGTGGCCGACTCGTGCCGAGTTTGTTGCCATGGTAGAGCGTAACTTGGATGCCGTATACGACGAGATGGAGCGTGAGTATGAGGCTCAACTGGAGAACGAGTACCTTGAGAATGAAGGTATGGCGCGGGAGGAAGCCAGACAACGCACTGTCGAGGCACAGCAGCGGAAAGCTGACGAGGCCCAGGCAGCAGCCGAGTCGCGTCGCAGTGTCTCGCCGCCGCTGAGTCGCAGCTCGAGCACCATGTCGACTGTGCCGTCGCTCACGTTATCGCAGAAGCAGGTGCTGGTGTCGCCTCGTGCTCGTTCGTCACATGATCTTCGCTTCAAGTATCTTAAACATCTCGGCATCGACAGCTAAGCAGCAGGATATGTGATTCGCGGCGAGGGAGATTCGATACTAAATGGTGAGGTCTGGGGCGGTACCAGCTCGCATGTAAGCGGTCTGATCCATACTGACGTCACGATAACTTATTTGAATGGACTATATCACATTTTTTTATGTGTGGAAGTAACCGTTGGACTATAAAAGTTGCAGTTTCTTACGATTGGTTGAAAGACTATACGTTGCGCTTCGTGATTGGCTCATCTTCTATTTGCACGTGTTGTTGGTGGCAGTCGGTCCAATACACTGAGAAGACCAGCAGCTCCTTTGGCGCGCTCTTCACGCATCTCCATGGACGCCCCCGCCGCGCGTTCCGCCGTCAGCTCTAGCTGTATGTAAACACCTCTGTCTTCTCCTTCTATACATATCCATATCATTTCTGTACTGCCTGCCGATATTCTCTTATTCTATCCGTTCTAATCTCATTCCCATTGTCTACATCTTGTACTGTAGCGGCTAAGAAGGGGCCTCCAGCCGCTAAGAAGACCCGCAACCGCAAGAAAAAAGGTCGTGGTGCGGTTCCTGCACCTCCAGTGGCTGCTGCTTCAGTGGCGACTCCGTCGTCGAGTCCAGAGGCTCTGGAGGAGGCCGAGTCTGGCTCCTTCCGGAGCGCGGAAGGCTCCACCTCGACGGCACGTCGCTCCTTCTCACCACTCAGCGGTAGCAGCAGCCAGAGATACAGCAGTGAAGAGGAAGAGGAGGAGAATTATGAAGAGGACGAGTATTCGTCTGAGAGCGAGGAGGAAGGTGAGAGCAGCTACAAACCCGGAGGTTACCACCGTGTATTGGTCGGCGAGATGTACAACTCAAGATTTGAGGTGCTGGAAAAGCTTGGCTGGGGGCATTTCTCCACTGTGTGGAAGTGCCTGGACCGACAGACGGGGGCTATGGTGGCCATGAAGGTGCAGAAGAGCGCGCGTCATTACACAGAGGCAGCCAAGGACGAGATTGAGCTGCTAGAGTGCACTGTACATGCAGCACGGACAGAGTATGAGTCAGTGGAGCAACAGGAAGCCATTAAGGTGATTCGTCTCGTGGACTCGTTCGAACACAAGGGACCCAACGGCGTGCACGTGTGTATGGTGTTCGAGATGATGGGGGACAATCTATTGACGCTCATCAAATACTACAACTACAGAGGAGTGCCCATGCAACTTGTGCAGCGCCTTACCAGGGACATGATGGAAGGACTTGCCTTTCTGCACGACAAATGTCAGATTATTCACACCGATTTGAAACCGGAGAACGTATTGCTCTCACATCACATCCCGCAGCTCCCGAAGATCCGCAAGGCACAGTGGGAAGCATTCCGCACGATGCGTCAAAAGGCTCGAAATGGGGGCACTACTATTGCCCCAACGTGTGGTGCCGATGGAACTCCAATGTCGAAAGAGGAGAAGAAGCGATTGAAGAATCGGCTCAAAAAGAAGCGACAAAAGCAGAAAAAACAAGGTGGAGCAGTGGACCGAGAGGCTTCGGTGGATGATATGGTTGCAAATGGCAAGATGGACAGCACTGCTCGCCCCACACTCACCAGCAATTCTGTGAACAAGCTGAGCAACAATTTATCGCAACTTTCGATTTCCAGTAGTACCGAGAATGAATCAGCTGACGACGCTTTCGTGTCAAATTTCACGGGACAAGGAGCCAATACTGACACTTGTATGTCGTCGGATTCAACGCGGACATGGTATTATCAAGTCGGTCAGCTCGGTGATGAAGAAGACAAAGATTGGATACATTTGCCTCCGGAGTTTGCTGCGAGAGTGATGCTGCTTCTTCCTGAGGGGCGTGTGGCTGGCTCTAAGCGGAAAGAGCGTGAGTTCACTTTGAGTGTATCAACTAACTCGGCAGTTGGAACGGAAGACGAAGTTGTGGAGACTTCATTTGTTCTGAGGTACCTGGACCACGTGGATGACGATGTGATCAGCTCTATCGAAGAGAAAATGCTAAAGCTACGTGAAGACAGTTCTCCGCGAAAAAGCACGTCAACCAAGGCGAAGTACCGACTCTGGAGACTGGAATTCGACGCCAGATATACACATGCCGTGCTAGGTATGACGTTCATTTCTGCTTATTGTAGCTTGTCTTATTGCTCACTTTTCTGTTTTTTGTCTCCCCGCTAGACTATTTGGAACGTCGTGTTGATGGCCTCCGCTTCTTGAACGTAGCGACTTCTTCTGGTATCGCACTGCCTGGATTCTTCCTTCCGAAGCCTCCCAGCAACGAAGATATTAAGAGTGCAGCGAAGAAAATGGAGAATTCTAAGAACGACGACGCTCTAGTAGACGTCGTGATACAGGGAATCAATCTCTTGCCTCTGGCTGCATCGGAAGACACGAAGAGCTTGGAAGTGAACCCACTACAATTACGTCTTGGCCGCTGGGCTAGGCGCTTCAACAAACTCGCCAACAGCGAAATGTTTAACCTCATGAAGCTCGACGCCAAGATCTGTGACCTGGGCAACGCTTGCTGGACTACGAAACACTTCACGAACGATATCCAGACTCGCCAGTACCGGTGTCCTGAGGTTATCCTGGGTAAACGCTACGACACGTCGGCAGATATTTGGTCCATGGCTTGTTTCGTCTTTGAGTTGCTGACTGGAGACCTGCTGTTTGACCCCAAGAGTGGACGCAACTTCAATCGCGACGAGGATCATCTGGCTCAGATGATTGAGCTGCTTGGCCGCATGCCCAAGTCGTTTACAGGATCCCAGCGAGGCTTACGAGAATTCTTCAACCGCAAGGGCGACTTGAAGCGTATCCGTAACCTCAAGTTCTGGAGCTTGCAGCAAGTGCTGATCGAAAAGTATCACTTCTCTCGTCATGACGCGGAATCTCTTGCATCGTTCATGGGTCCGATGCTGCGGTACGACCCTTCGAAGCGCGCTACAGCCGAAGAATGCCTGGCGCATCCGTGGCTCGCCCATGTGGATGATATAGAGGAACTCACGGACGACAAGAAGGATGGGGAATAGGACTAGATTTTGTAGATAGAAGATGTCGAGCACAAGGGAATGAACTTACCCTGGTGGGCATTGTGGACCAAATGGCTTGCAATTTGGTGCCTGGAGTCTTGTCGTTTGGTATTTTGGGCACACACAGCGCTCCTGTTTTGATGGCAGTCAGAGTGGTTGACAAGAATAGCAAGCCAACAAGACATAAAGCGAGTTGAGCTGCATTGAGGACGTGAAAGCCCCCTGGGCTGGTCAAATTGCGCTGTTGCATCTCTACTAACCACCTCGCCATGTCCAGCGAAAGCCCTGTGGATCTTTCAGCTGAGGAGCTCGGTGCACTGCGAGGTCTGTACAGTAATGTGTCAAGAATCACGATGGAGATTTTTAACCGAAGCGTGTATTCATTATTCAGCTGTCTTCAATGTGTACGACGAGGATGGCTCGGGTAACATCTCTACGGAACATATTCCTGAGATTCTGGACAAACTTGGACGAGATGCGACAGAAGGCAAGTCTGCGAGAAAACCTAAGTTGCTCATATTAAACTGATTGCTAATGCCGTAAATGCAGAGCTTCTGAATGAACTCGACGACTGTACGGGTGATAGCGGCATCATCAACTTCGAAGATTTTATATCGCTCATCCAAAACCACGTGCTTCGACAGCAACAGCAAGAGCAAGAACTGGCAGGTGGCGGTACTGGCGGTGATCGACTTCATGCCGGTCCAGACCCTAAAGTCATGGAGTTCATCGCGATCTTGGAAGAATATCGTCTCAAGTGTGAAGAAGACGGCAACTACCTTGAAGCACAGCGCGCGGATTCGCAGCTAACAGCACTGCGTCGACAAGAATTTAAACGCCAATCCAAGTCGCTCAAAGCACGTCAAATTGCAGAGCGTCAGGACGTCCAGATCGCCCACAACATGCAGTTTAACGATTTCAATCAAGCCTGGGATCAATATATGGAGGAGTACGACCGCATGGCTCAAGCATACGTGAAGCAAATGACCGAGAAACACGCTGCGGATCTTACTGCGTTCCAAGATAAACTACAGCAAGAAATCCTCGAGCGGCCACCGAAATTCTCCAAAGAATTGATCGAGTGGCGTCGTCGACAGCATCGCCTAGCACAGCAGAAAAGTTATGCGGAGGCACAGAAGATCAAACAGATTGCAGATGAGGTGGAAGCCGACGAACGCTCCAAGATGGGCGACGAGCTACGTGGTGCTTTCGCACGCAAGGAAGCCAAACTTCGTCAGCAGCAGCAAGCGGAGCTGGCAGCGCTGTTGAAGCGCATTGACGGTCGACGCAAAGAGCACTTGAAGCAGCGCAATCTGGACTCGAAGAGATTGCTGCAGCGCAACCGCAACGTACAGTCCGTCCTTGAATCGAAGCAAGTGGCGGAGGCCACCAAGAAGATTCAAGATATCAAGATGAGTCTTATGCCCAAAGAGAGAGCTGCTCCACGTGGACCGTTCAACGTGATCCCACCCCAAGCGCGCGTTATTCGACCGAAGAAGCCAGCCACTTCTCGACCGGCAGAGCTCCCATCCACCTCACCCATCGACAGCCAGCGCTAATAAAACCATTAGCACCAGATAACTAAAAATGAACAACGTAAAAAGTCGATGGCTACATTGAAATAGTCATGATCATCACTCCTGCACATCACATTCATGTTTTCGCCCAATCGCAGTGCGGTACAATTCAGCGATACCGCCAGTAGCTCCAAGATGGACATCGGCCGCGTACTGCTCCGAGACGCGCACTACGTATGGCGCGAGCGTGTGGCTGTTTTGGAGAAGGATGCGGTGGTGCTACAAGCTCCGTCTTCGGCTTGGCAAGCAGCAGCATCTGCAATCTCTCGCTCCTCGAAGAAGACGAAGTCGAAGCTGAAGCCGAAGCCTAAACTAACCAAGCAGCGCAGCAAACCGAAGGCATCGCCGCCTGCTGAGCTGTTGCCTTTGGACGGATCATTGAGCTGTGAGGGGATCGTGGTGTCCTCCGCTCATATGCACTCAGTACGTCTACAGGACCTTCGCTCCGGCCGCGAGTTCCTTGTGGATGCCACTTCCAAAGGGAAGAAGCAGGTGTGGATCGATCTCTTCGCTAGCGCTCGAAGTAGAGCGAATATCAGTAGTAATTGGCGTGGAGAGGTGTCGCTGATGGATACAGAGGACAGCAGGGAAATAGTGGGGAGTGTACGGTCACTAACACTGCTGGACATGCAGCAAGCTGTGGAGATGCTGGCGGCCGCGACGGATAGCGACACAGAAGTAGCAATTGTTCGAGGCTACGATGTGGAGAGCATTCTTCTCGGAGACGGTAGTGCAGCGGATTTTACTGAGAGCGAAGCATCTGTATTGGCTCGTAAACTTGTGGATGAGGACGTCCTGGTACCATTTTGCTGCTCGTGCAGCTTTGTGTACCGTGCGGACAGAGTGTATCGCTTGAATACCGATCATCGTTTGGTTAAGGAAACACAAGTCATGACAATTAATAGTGAATCGGAGGAAATTCAGCAGGATGGAACTGAGCGATGTCGTGGTCACTTGTTGTGGCAGCACGACAGCGTGTTTCAAGAACTGTTAGCGCAGTTCGAGGATGGAGAAGAAGGTATTTCAGGGACGGATGGGGTTCAAGCTTTACTACGCTTTGGAGCGTATAGTGTTCCAACTGCTTTGGCTTTGGCGAACGAGCTCTTACGTCACGATTTTATTGTGGAATGCTCGTCCAGCGACAATAACTCGTTTCAGATGAACACAGCGACCAGATACAAGAAGGTATGCATAGAAACCTCGAACAACGATGTCGTAGACGACAACAAGCGCCGCGCTGTTGTCTCGAATGAACGAGCGACACGATCGTTGCAGGATCGTCACCGATTGGAAGCACAAGTGCAGAAGCTGAAGCAGAAGTACATGCGGCTCCTCAACTTATTCTGCTTCTGCTGCGTCCTTGTGCTGCTGAACGCTCTCGTCACCACTGTGCTGTTACCTGGTCCACTCAAACTCAGTCTTGTGACAGGGCTATTATTATGGCTGACTTTGAGTGGCGCGACGGCTACTCTTTCTATCAATTTCCAGCCACGGAACCACGAAGAAGAGCTTATCCAACCTCCTCAACCCTTACGCGACATGAGCGAGAAGACACTTGATCTTCTGCATTTAAATCGGAGCCCGATCGCTAAATCTTCGTCTAAAAACTATTCTGCGAATAGAAGAAGATCCGCAACAACAGACCTCATGCAAGATTCCATGGACCGCGCTGTGATCACGCTGACACGCGCTGAAGAAGCTGAGGTGCACTCGTTCCGCCTGGCAATCGCTCAAGCTGCCTCCGTACATATTGACGCGACCCATGTGTTCGCGGATGAATATCTTTTCAGCGTCCTACGCGTAAAAAATCGTGCGTTTGCGTACGCGGTGACGAAAATGGCTCGTATCATTGAGTGGAGATGCACTTACCAAGTGGATTCGATCACCTGGGATGACGTAAAGTCTCAGTTGGCATCGGGGAATATGTACTGGTATGGTTACGACTTCCAGAATCGCCCAATTCTTTGGGTTCGTGCGATGTTGAAGGACTGGACGACGATGGCAAGTCGACGTGAAGCGGAGGTCCGTGCGCACGTGTACCTGTTAGAGCTTGGATGTCGACGGTTTATGCCGCCTGGAGTCACTACGTACACTATTGTGACAGACTCGGCTGGATTGGGTATGGCACAAGTTGATCTTCGTCTTATGCGTGGATTGCTGGATGTGTGTGTAGCCAACTTCCCTGATCGAATTGGTCTTGTTCATGCTGGTCCGTTGACACGCTTCCTCAAGTATATAACGTCGTGGCTATGGCCATTCCTACCCATACGTCTGCGTGGCAAGGTTTCACTTATGCAGGACTGTGCTATGGAGCTAGCCAAGCACATGGATACACATCTCATCCCACTGCACATGGGCAGCACCACTATGCATAACCTTCGTACACCAACGAATAACCCAACGGAAGCTGACGATATTATGGAAATCGATTACATGATCGATCAACAGAAGCGCTTTATGGAGGAACAGAAGATTCAGTAATACCTCTTTTGCATTGGAACGAAAGGGATACCGTATAACAGGTTATAACTGCATTTAATGCAGTTATCCTCGCTTAATTTCTGTTGGGTTAAATGAGTAAGTGTCAGTCCTTATCGCATCATATCTATGCATTGCCTTCCAAGCAACGTACCGAAAGTGTAGAATAGCTTGAGATGCTCAACATGATCGTCGTCGACGAAGATGAATCTGCCCATGTATTTGCCGCGATAGAAAAGTCCCGACGGAGCTTCCATCCATTCGTGACGAGGGAAGACGAACACATAGTTTTCGGAGCGCGGGGCGTACGAACCCAAGACGATCTCATCGTTCGTGGACAGCACAGTCTTTTTGACTTTATTGCGGAAACGCAATCCGCTTACAATCGCCTGGTTGATGCGAAAAGAGATGACGAATCGATAACGAGAGCCTTCGGCCATGACAAAAGGCGTCGTGCGCATGTGCTCCACTCCCTCTAAAGTGTCCAGATTGTACACAATATTCTCTCGTCCGTCCTCGAACTCGACCTTAAACTCTTCCACCACCACGCGGCGAGTGTCATTAGCGTCTTGCAACAACAAAACACGAAGATGAGATGTAGCAATGTCAGAGGTCAAGGTGTTGACAAGTATTGATCGGACCTCCTCGATCTCCATGAGCAGCGGAGCCCAATAGTTGCTCCTTGTATTTCCGTAGACTTTCGTCTTCTGCGTCTTTCGCCAGCAACTCGTCCACCGACTTGATCGCTTGGGTGCTCATCTGCCCGCACAAATGTCATCCGTGTCAATAACCTGCAGCATTCTTGTCACTATTCTTTCCAGCACGCACTCGATAGCCCGACGGTGACAAGGCATCCTCGCTATCTCGACTACTGATAGCACTGGTCTCATCTGCAGTAGCAGCGTCTGCCATGTCTTCTCGCCAAGCACGATCTTTCTCAGATGGGTACATTCATCCGAAAATAGAATTATTTTAGAACACGTCGAAATTAGTTCGTTATTTTCGGGTGTATTTTATTTTCGTGATTATAGTTGGTGGTCACAGTCGACGCAGCGCAGCCATTTATCATTCCATTCGACTAGCAGCTCCGTAAA
The DNA here is from genome assembly GCF_000247585.1 of Phytophthora nicotianae INRA-310. Classification (NCBI taxonomy): domain Eukaryota; phylum Oomycota; class Peronosporomycetes; order Peronosporales; family Peronosporaceae; genus Phytophthora; species Phytophthora nicotianae. Next base: position 123,805 of record NW_008649009.1, on the reverse strand, counting down.
CGATGCCTAAGGCCGAGAAGGGGAAGCCCAAGCGTGCATGTCCGCTGGAGAAGCAGCTGGCCTATGACAACAAGCCGTGGTATGATCAGAGCAGCAAGAAGAATGCTCGCCACGATGTCGACGACTCAGACGACGATATGGCCGAGGACGTAGTGCCCGAGAAGCTAAGCCGTCGCACGTTGGCGCTGGCCAAGCAGCAGCAGGCGGAGGAGCAGGCCCGACACAACAGAAATAAGGCACAGACATCTACCAACGTACAGGCCGATGACAGTAGCGACGAGTCCGAGTCCGAAGCGGACGAGGACATGGACGAGTACGACGGCCAGGACCTCGTGCGTATCAATGGCGACTACGTGGAAGAGGTGGAGATCTGCGAGGACGACGAAGAAGCCCTTGCCAACTTCATGGTGGGCGCGCCTGAGCGTCGCAACCTGGCCGACATCATCATGGACAAGATCTTTGAGAAGGAGGCTCGTGAACGTGGCGAGATGGAGGACGACGAAGCCCCGCAAAACAGTAAATTTGACCCCAAGATCGTCGAAGTGTACACTGGCGTGGGCAAAATTTTGCAGCGATACACGTCCGGCAAACTGCCTAAGGCTTTCAAAGTGATTCCGAGCTTGAGCTACTGGGAGGACATCCTGTGGCTCACCAGCCCTGAGAAGTGGTCTCCGCACGCCATGCGCGCTGCTACGCGCTTGTTCGCGTCCAACTTGAACCCCAAGATGGCACAGCGTTTCTTCAACATCTTTTTGCTCGAGCACGTGCGACAGGATATTCACGAAAATAAGCGCCTGAACTTCCACTTGTACATGGCTCTCAAGAAGGCGCTGTACAAGCCGCAGGCGTTCTTCAAGGGCATCATTATCCCGCTTTGTGAATCCAGGAACTGCACGCTGCGAGAAGCTGCTATTATCGGCAGTGTGCTTTCCAAGGTGTCGGTGCCAGTGATCCACTCGGCTGCGACGCTAATGAAGCTGTCCAGTATGGAGTACTCGGGTGGCAACAGTATGTTCATCCGCGTGCTGCTCAACAAGAAGTACAGTCTGCCTACACGTGTGATTTCGGAACTGAGCCAGCACTTCCTGCGTTTCACGTCGGACACACGCAAGCTGCCAGTCTTGTGGCACCAGTCGCTGTTGGTCTTCGCACAGCGTTACAAGAACGACATCCCGAAGCAACACAAGGAGGCCATGAAGCCGCTACTGAAACAGCACTTCCACCACCAGATTACGCCTGAGATCCGTCGCGAACTCTACAACGAGATGTAGATAGGCACGCATGGGCAATACCACTTAGTTTTGGATGCCATGCATGTCCGATATATAAAAGTTTACATTTGGTCTTACAAATACTGTGCTCAAAGAGTTTCTCATATCCCACATTTACAGGATCTACTAATCTCAAAGTCCAGAATCCGTGCCAGCATCTATACTTACTTCAATTTACATTCTCACAGATTTTATCCGGTGACGATAGCCATCTTAATCGAGCTCCTAGAAATCTTACGAGCAATGACGGATTCTGCGGACGCGTTCGAGTTGGAACGCTCGCTGTTCAGCGAGAAGGGCGTGTGGTTCTACCAAGTACCGGCAGGTCAAGTGACGAGTCTGGCGCCACGTGCTGATGCTTGGGACCCGGAGCATCCGTTCCTCACGGGCTCGGTGCGAGTGATGCAGAAGGGAGATGCGTGCTTCGTTCAGCTCTTCGAACCTGTAGCAGACGAAGCCGAGGCTTCTGCAACCCCCACACTATTCGCTCAGTGTCCATTGCAGATCTCACGCGAGCTGGCACTAGACGTGTATGTGCACGACTGCGTGGACTCGTCGCGCTACTTTATGCTGCGCGTGGAGGACGAACAGAGCGGACGTCGCGCCTTCGTGGGCATCGGCTTTCCAGATCGCACCGCGGCGTTTAACTTCAAAGCCACACTGCAGGACTACGCCAAGTATGCATTGCGGCAGCTGGAGGTGGAGCAGGAGACCGCAGAAGCTGCAGAGACGTCGGTAGGCGAAGGAATGTCTCCTAAGAAGGACCTCAGTCTGCCACAAGGAACGACTATCCGGATAAACCTCAAGACCAACGGTGCTGACGATGGAGAGAGAAGTACACGACGTCGAAGTAGCGGAGAAGGGAGTGCAGTGAGTCCAGCCAAGGTGCCGATGATCCCGCCACCGCCGAGAGACTCACCTTCGTCGACAGTGAAGGTGCCGGCTATTGCGCCTCCGCCAACAGTGGCGGAACCGGCAACTGCTGTGGATGATGAAGATTGGGGGGACTTTACGTCGGCCTAATAAAAAATGATGTGAAAGTACATGCAGATGTCAAGTTGCTACGGCTAACTCGTCTATTCATTAAATAGAAGCAGCATCTTGATGATGATGATAACATGTTCCACTAATAATGACCCGGGCCAACACCTCAGCCTCAGCTTTTCAGCTACATTTGCAACTAGCACGATAAAAGATGGAAGTTTGTTAAACCCGACATATACAGGAAAATGCACTTGAAAAACTGAGTTTCAAAACTCAAACCTGTTGCTCGCTCTCTTGATCGATAAACCTGATCCTCATTTGCATTCATCTGCGAGTGCATGAATCGCGAGAGTTCCTCCGCGTCTGCAAAATGCTTCCGACACATTTGCTCCAACTTCGCAGTGGCATCGTTATCACCTTCCAATACAGCGGTGGCGTTACGCACAATAGCCTTGTTCTTCTCCTTCCTTTGGCTGAGCAGATAGTCCATGATGCGGGAATTCGCACCCTCGATCACGTCCAACGCCTTCTCGATGAAGCCTTGCATCACCGACATTCTGCTTTCATATTCGTTATTCACCCCCAACGAAAGGACCTCGGCTTCTTCATCAACATCGCGCACTTGATGCTTGCTGGGTTCTCTATTCATTGAATCCAACAATTCAGGATCCTGCCCTCGTTCTGAGTTGCCGCTCTCTTCAACTCGATCTAGCGGGGCGATAGTAGACGCCGGGGCTGTGTTGGTACGTTGCTCACCTTCTTGCTCGTCACACGCACGACTGCTACTTCCTTGATACTCTTCACACTGTAGCGTCGAATTAGGCGTTGAGCTTCCGCCTACTGGACCGCTGCTGACAGCCACATCTTCACGGGCAATAGAGCCTCCTGATGGTAATTGGCGTGCTTCTTGTCCGCTAGGAGCACCAACTTCCCGACTACTGGCAGCCTCATCCAGATAGCGGAATATCGTTGGACTCATGCGTGGTAGCATGGTGAGCACCTTGGGATTACAATGGGCCGATAACACACGTTGATCATGATCGGTCAAACTAAACCACCATTCCCAGGGCCCTTTGCTTAAGACAAATCGTTGCGCAGCTAGTAACGTCTGCATTGCTGTTTGCGTCGCTCTCTTGGTTCGACCCGAGCTCCCACCTAGATCCATGTATTTAGCATGTAGAGCCTCGCTGCCGAGACTGCGTCCCGGTGTATGATCCATGCTCTCCACATAAGCACACGCCACCAGCTCGAGTTCACGTGACTCCCAGTGGGCCCTGCTACTAACCTTAGTAGAGCTGACACCGGTGTAACGAAATTGATCTGGATACTTCGGCTCCAGTCGTAAAATTGCATTGTACACATCGTCGACAAGAGGACCACAATTTCTTGGTCCGCGCTTAGTTTTGCCATGAGCAGGTCGAAAACTGCCCTCGCCTCCGAGGCTCATTGCCACTTGCATGGCTTTGTAGCGCTTCATTAGCTGCTGACACTTGACGATTGTAGCCCTCACGCTTCGCTTTTAACTGTCCGAAGCCTCCACAAAAAACTTGTGCAGTTCTTGCTTGAACAAAGGTGAAGGATCAATCAGCAACTCTCGAGGATGCGCGTGTAGAGCACGATCAAAAGCAGCAACGAGATAAAACTCATCGTCGGGACTCCAACTCGGCATCTTGGTCTTTCGCGGAAAAATGACAAGTGACCAACTAGTAGCTACGAGTCCGCCCAAGTCACGCAGTTCGCAGCGTCCCACCTTCAACATGCACTACAGCATTTTTCATTACAGTTGGAAACAATAGCAAATTTACTTCTGTGCACTTTAGTTCACAAGTACATCCAGGAAATCACCAAAAGCGTTGAAAAGCGACGAGGCTTCCTCACTGTCACACACTCTCGTCAGCATCGAAATGCTAGACTGGAGAATGGGGTTCAGTTCCTCGTCCGAAGAAGAAGCACTGCTTTCACGTTCGAACGTCGCGTCTGTCACCTCCAAGGGACCAAGCGCCAATGGCTCGTCGTCGTCATCTACGTACTCGAAGCGAGAGGCGTTTTCTTCTCTCCCCGTTACTGCATGGGCAACGCCGTCAACCACCTCGTCCGACACATCAGCCACTAGAGCTGCAGCATCTATCAGCTCGTCCAATGACGGCAGCACGCTGTACGCTTCCTTCATCACATGCACGACCTTGTTCAAGCCTGTAGCTGCACTGACTGATGCTCCTGCTTGACGGTAGTTCTCTCCATCCAGTGATTCATGCAGGATATCCCGACACAGCAAGAAGGCGTCGTGCGCTTCTTCACTATTCACCGTCTCGTAGACCCATTTAAGCAGGTAGAAGGCATTCTGAGGCCCCAGAACTTTCACCAACATCTTCACTGTAGCTCGCGTCTCAGCGACTGCTTCTTCTTCGGTAAAGCACCTTTCCACTGCAGGTACCAACGCTCGTAGCATCCGATACGAAGGCACAGCAATAGCATGTGATAGCACGTTCACAGATGCGTTCCCAGTGATATCCATGCCTTGCCACACGGCGTTCGAGACGGATGGTGGAATCACGTAGCTCACCGTCTTCCCTACAGCTCCAGAGATCGTGGACGCAGTGGACACTGCACCGTGTGTGATGCCTCTAGCCACGTGCATCCCTGTCCTCGCTACGAGTCCAGTAGAGGCCACAACGGCTGATGTAGCCAACTGATGAGACGTTGATACTGCGCCGGATATCTTGCGTCCACTGTACGTAGCGACTCGTGTGGGGATCGCCACGGCTGTGGACACACCGCTATGTACCAGTCGCACTGGAAGGAAGAGCAACTGAGCGACCCCGCTGCTCTCCTCATGCTCTTGTGAAGGCTCTAGCAGCTCTATGATCTCCTCATTGTCGCTGCTGGTGGAGCTTGTGCTGCTACACGAGTGTTCCCCGAACAGATCGGCTTTGTCTTCTTCCTGCTCTGACCTCGTCCAGGACTGCGCGATACTGGCGCGTACATGATTAGTGAGGTAAATGGGGGCTGCCACTGCCATAGTCGTGGCGTGGACGGCCACTTTGCCTGCTGCAACGTATGGATACAGCACGAAATTCGCAGCGGACGAAGCGACGCCAAGCGTCGTCTGTAAAGCGGAGCGCTGTGTGTCCTGAGCGTCCTCCGGAATCGATTCTAGGTCCTCCATGACCACGATCGTCTGTTGCTTCTCCTCATCCGCTTCACTCTCGCTCTCGTTGAAGGCCTCGCTCACTAGACACTCGCCAACGTCGGTCATCTTAGCGACGTGGAAGAATGCGAAGTGGAGATCAATTATTTTTCTGTAAAACTGTAGCATGTATCAGATTGAAGAGGTGAATGGATTGAAGAGGTGACAAGGTGGCCGTGGCAGATGACGCGACATGACGACGATCGACTAAAGTACGGGATCGACTGCAACTTGCATGGCGATCTTTGTGCACTGCACTGCCTCGGATCTTACGCGTTTCGGTCGTTGGACGAAATGCGGTACGGGCAACTTGCCCGGCAAGAGGCTCCAGTCTTATGAAACAGCCAAGCAAGGGTTCTTTAAGGTCGCGTTACAGTGAATAAGGTAGTTTTAGGCACGTGTTCACAGTTCATGTCATGTAACGCTGGTCTTTTGCAGCGATTCGACCACCTAGATTTCTGCTTTGAGTCTGGAAGACAAGGCACTGCAGTAACAGATAGCGTAGCGCGGATACAGTTTGACTTCTTTCGATACAAAGTTCTGTGAGCAGCCAGCAGGTGTCTGAAGCTGATGGCGGAAGGTGACCGTCTCGCTGGTCGCGCAGAACTTCAGTGGACGGTGTACTCACAATGATCACACTGCTCGTTTGTGGCACTTGACCAGTAGCGGCGCAATCATCCCTGGTCATATTCGGGCTGTGTTGCTTCGAAGCGTGGGTCCAGCGTTCATTTCTGGTGTACAGCACCACAGGATCGACTCAAATGGTCTGTCGAGGTCCGTTCGCACGCGAGATTTGCACGTGCCACCAAGTTTTACGCTCGGGAGGAAACGATCGCTGTTGGGAGGCATACCGCTGCAGGCCACTTCTTGCCAGAAACCTTCTCGTGCACAACTGCCGCCTCATTCGTGGATACCGCTCGCAAGTTGCAAGTTGCAACTTGCAAGTGCGTGTTGGATAAAGCGTTATACCCACGATACATGTACAACGCTGTATGGTGGGACCCTAACCAACGCTCCATACAAACGTCAAGTATCGACAATGCTGGACGAGTGGAACACGCCGAGTCCACAAATTATATGTGAGGACTCGTGCATTGAGAACAGCTACGCCAGGAGGTGACAACACTATTGTACGCATACGCTTCCATGCCGAGAACGCATTGTACTCTTGCGCTCGATGGTTTGAATAGCTTCACCTTGATTGAGAATCACTTTGGCCCAAAGCACTATGTAGGCTGCTGTATGCGATTTGGCGAGTGATTGGTTGAAAGGCCAAGTTCGCCCATCCCCAAAACTGCCTTGTAGAGCAGCTCTGTTTTAGCGACAAATCGTTTTTCAGTACAAATTCGAAGAGCATTTTCTCAAATCTTACATGTAGAGCAAAGGAGCATATTTGATCCCATACACTTCTATTATCTTCAACACATTTTCGATTTTAACAGCATTTTCCTTTTAGAGCCTTTTAAACCTGGCGTTCGTTCTCTGCGCGTTGCCTCCTCTCCCTTTTCTACTTCCGTCTCTCTTTCAAACTCCCTCCAGAGTTAAAAAGTCCGAGCGAAGGCAGCACAAGTTCGGCGCTCGCCAAGTGTGTCGGTGTGCGTTGTCGTCTCCTCTCTCTGCTCCTGCGACGCCGGAGGCGCGTATGCAGGACTCGCAGTCTTCCACGCACTCCAAGTCGGCGCTGCGCTCGCCGCTCACGTCCAGTCTGGACGAACAGGGCAGCACGCCCAGCGCCTCGTCCTCGTACTTCATCGAGGGCCCGTGGGAGCAGCGCAATCGCCGCTTCCAGAACGTGCTGCTCCATGTGTGCAGCTTCATCCTGATCCTCGAGTTCGCCGAGCGCGTGAGCTACTACGGTATCAACCAGGGCCTCAAGAACTTCATGGGCAAGCTCGGCTGGTCGCAGGTCGGCTCCAACTCTCTCAAGAGCACGTGGACCTCCATCTGTTACCTGTCGCCGCTGCTGGGCGGCTACATTGCCGACGAGAAGTGGGGCCGCTTCAAGACGCTCTGGGTCTTCGGAATATGGTACACTATCGGCGCCTTCCTGGTCACTGTCTCGGCCTACCCAACATTTATGGAGCCCGAGCACGGCAACCACTTGGTCGCAAACATTCTGTGCCACATCGGTCTCTTCGCCGGCGTGGCTGTGGGCACAGGAGCCATCAAGGCCAACGTCATCACATTTGGCGCTGACCAGTTCGACCCCAACGACCCCAACGAGGTCACGCAGAAGGAGCATTTCTTCAGTTATTTCTACATCGTCATTAATCTGGGTGCCATTTTCTCATACGGTTACCTGTCGGTACTATGTGTGGAAGGCTCGGGGGCCATCACGAAGGAGTATGGATATTTTGCCAACTTTTTCATCTGTGGCGGAGTGATGGTCTTTGCATACATTTTGTTCCTGTTTGGCGCCCCCAGATACGTCCATTTCGCACCACAAGACAGCGCACTCACCAAGTTATGTACGATCGTGTTGGGGAATTGTGCCTTTAGTTTCGAGGCGAGGATGCTCTACTACGGCTTGATCGCGTTTGGGTCGGCATTTCCACTCAATTTGTTGGCGTCTTTTTTGTCCGACTGGTTGTCGGTTGGACAGTATTTGTCGTACATTGTTGTACTCTGCTGTGCTTTCGGGATGTACGCATGGATCCGATACGGGATGAACACAGCGTATATGGACAAGTCGAAGGCGTCGAACGGCGGTAAGTTTAACGACGAGACGGTGGACGAGATCAAGATGGTGATTCGAGTGCTTCCTTTCGCGTCCTTCATGATCATGTGGGAGTGTGCGTACGACCAGCTAGATGCCAATTTCCAGTCCATCGCTCAGCAGTGCGACCTGCGCGTGGGCGCCGATAACGTCACAGATGTGGACGCGATACAGGTTCCCGGTGCAAGTCTAGGTATCTTCGATCCGCTTACGATCATCATTCTGATTCCTGTCCTGGACGGGTTTGTGTATCCGCTATGGGGAAAGATCTTCGGACGACCACCAAGTGCGTTCGGTAAAGTGCTTACCGGGCTCATAGTGGCGATGCTGACGATGATTTGGTCCGGGTTCTTTGAAATTATCCGAAGAAACAGTGGCGCGATCACATATCTGGACGCTGATGGCACAATTCAGACTATTCCAAACAATGGATCCGGAGAACCGATGAACCACACGTACTGGGCGTATGCTATCCCCATGTATGTGTTGACGGCTGTGGCCGAATGCCTGATCAACGTGACAGCCTACGAGCTGTTCTACACAGAGGTGCCTGTGTATCTTAAGAGCACATGTCAGGCTATCAATCTGTTCATGGTTGCCATGGGTAGTAATCTCACGTCAACGTTCACGCTGCTATTCGAGCACTACATCACCAATGACCTTAATGACGGCCACTTTGAGTACATGTACTGGACGCTGGGAGCGCTTAGTCTAGTGAACATTATCGCCTACGTGACGGTCATGAAGTGGATGGAGTTCGGAATGGTTCGCTTTGACGCTGATGACGAGCTGCTCGATGGAGCCGTGTTCGACAGCCATGGGGTGGACATCACGAGCATCCAGCGGCATTCGTCATTCGAGAGCATTTCCTTATCCCGAGGGTAGTTTCTCTTCTGGGATCCTTCGATGGTGGTCTGTTGATACGATTATTATGGGTAGGGAGAATAAAAGAGTTTTTTTGCAAGTCTGATGCAGTTTCGACAAATATTTTAAGCTGTGAGTGACTTGTCGAGTTTTACTTTGATGGCCAGCAAGAAAGCGCGCGTGCGAAAGGCACACGATGGAATACGCTTGAGCTCGCTTTCTCCTGAGAAGCGAGGGCCTGGAGCTACGGGGAGACCTCATGCGGTAGATGAGCTTTCTACAGTCTTTACTTACAAAGAGATACCGGATGAAGTGCTCGTTGGCACGGAACTAGACTTGACGGTAAGTGTCGTGCACAGGTGGATGATTCCTATTCGCTCATGTGGTTGCATTTTGAATGGTTTTGGTAGATTTGGTCTGTGGTAGCGTCTGATACATGCTTGGCGAAATTATCTCACGACTCTGTCGTTTCTGGATTGGCGAGTCCTCCGAGGTTGCAGCTGCAATCCAACCAGTTAGCGGAGATGCTTCCATCCGCTGCTAGTGCTTTGGCTCTCAATAACGCTTCGATGAATGCGCTACCAAAACCACAGAGCATTGTTCGAATAAACCTTGCTGGGGCAGATCAAGTGCGGACCAAGTAGATTTTGTTGAACTAACCATCCACGGACTGACGATTTGCTATGTGTGGTGGTAGATCACAGACAAAACAGCGCATACAATTGCCAGGGCTTGTCCAGAACTGAAACATCTCAACTTGGAGCGGGCTTTTAAGGTGAGCGCATACTCAACTAGTCATGTTTGTTTTGAAATCGTCTAAATAATTTACATTTTTTAGCTGACAGATTCCGGTATTCTCCATATCGTGAGCTGCTGTCGAAGTCTTGAAACGCTCAATCTCAGCTACGTCACAGCATTGCAAAGTCCTGCTCTTAGCTGCATCGGAGAGCTGCGCCTCCCATTACGGTGTGAGCTGTTAAAAAACGTATTTCCTGTCGAACTCACTTGATTTCTTTCTAACGCTTTTTTTTTCTTATTTCGAGCAGCACTTGCTATCGCTGGTTGTAACCGAGTTCCAGATTATTCACTTCTGCGCGTCTTCCAAGCATGCTCTACACTCGAGTCACTCGATCTCTCGTTCTGTGCAAACGTGACTGACAATGTTCTGTTAACTTTGGGCAAGACTTGCTGTAAAATACGACAATTGAAGCTTCGAGGCTGTCGTCAAATTTCCGATACTGGTGTCGTGGCGCTTGCAAATTCTGGAGGTGTCAACGGTCTGGTGCTTTTGGATTTAGCGCGTTTTGACCTGCAGTACAAATTCAACGACATTTCATTACTGGCGCTAGCTGAAAATTGTTTGGTGCTGCAGACTCTGATCCTCTCTGGCTGCGATATGGTTACCAACGTTGGGATGGATTGGTTGGCGTCTGGTTGCAATGCGTTGACTTATCTCGATGTTTCAGGCTGTACAGCTCTGACGGATCTATCACTGCGTGCTATTAGCGAAAGTATGCTTCAACTTAAACACCTAAGTATTCGGCATTGCGCGAAGGTATCGGATCAAGGGATACGGTGTCTGTCTTTGGGTTGTCCAGAACTGGTTTATCTGGATGCAGAGGGTCTTCCATTGCTCTCAGACTTGCATACTACGCAAAGTACAGGTGGTGACGTGTATCGACAGGGAATTGCGGCTTTGGTTGCTGGTTGCCCCATGCTGCGTCATTTAGACTTGTCGAATTGTGTCTCCATTTCCGATGGAACGTTACATTTTGTAGCCATGTCATGCTCGGAGCTTGCTTCATTGATACTTTCAGGGTGTTATCGCGTTACGAGCGTTGGTGTTAACGACGTCCTGACCCATTGCAGCAAATTATCTTGTTTTAACTTGACGGAGTGCGATCAAGTGACAGACCAAGCGTTCGTTGGGAATTATCGTCGACACCAGCAATTAAGTTCTCCAATAAAACATAATCCGTTACGAAATACACCGAACCAGCTACACGTACTGCGTCTCCGAGGCACACATATATCGGATATGACGCTCAAGTGGCTCAGTAAATACTCCCCATTACTCCGTGAACTCGACGTGTCTGGCTGTGCAGGAATCACGGACATGGGTTTATTAGCACTCACTGGATCTGTAATGGCTACATCTCTCCGAAATCTTTACCTTCGCAACATTGAGAACATCACTGCAACTGGAATATCATGGCTAGCTGAAAAATGCACGAAGTTAATGACATTGGACCTCACTGGGTGTCCGAAGATTCGTTCATTCTCAATCAAATCGCTGGCTTCGTCGTGGAAATTTGCAGTCTACAGCAGCAACGATCAGTTCAAAGGCATGATAACTCGTCACCGTGCTGAAGATTGGCTGTTCATCGAGGAATACGGTAATTGCTGGCGAGCTGCGGTTCATATCCAATGCATGTACAGAGCTCGGGTAGCTCGAAAGATCGCACAACAGAAGCGCGAAGAGCGTTTGATCTTGTGGGTAGCCACACGCTTACAGAGCGTCTATCGCGGTCGTCAAGCTCGGAAGTATGCTGTCCTCTTGCGTCTTCAGTTCTACAAGGAGACGGAGGCTGCCACAAGAATTCAACGCGCATATCGTCAGCTTCTAGTGAGACGAGAAGCTCAACGTTTACGTGAGATTCGTCATCAAGAAGAAATGCTACGTGCTGCTCGAATAATCCAAGCTTCTTGGAGGAAAAAGCGACTGCGAGAGAGGCTTCAAAGTCGATATTTACGACGTTTAGCATACGAGGAGAAGCTACAACGTAGTGCAATTCGAATTCAGCGACACTGGAGAGGCAAGAAAGGACGAGAGCGAACGAATTTGCTCCGTGCAGCGAAAATTGCCAAAGAACGCGAGGAGTTTGAAGCTGCCAGACAGTTGCAGAGCGTTTATCGTATTCGAATGGCACGTCGGGCAGCAAATTTGAAGCGTGAAGAGCTAAAAATCGAGGAAATTCAGCGAGAACGTGCAGCTTTGGTGTTGCAGAATTGTGTACGAAGACACAAGGCAAAGAAGGAGCTTCGAGCCATGCGAGCGTATGTAGAACAAGTGAATCGAGCTGCAACTTTAATCCAAAAGAGTTGGCGCGCGAAGAAGAAATATCAAGCGAACCAAGTGATCGTGATGGTCCGACAGAAGAAACGTGAGAACGATGCGGCTGTGAAGCTTCAAGCTGCTTGGAAGCGTCGGAAAGCTCGAATAGAAGTCAACTTGATGCGGTTAGCGAAAGATTTGTACCAGCAAAAACTGGTCGATGCGGTGCTGATGGTACAAACAAATTGGCGTGGACGTCACGGTCGACTGCAGGCGCGATCGTTAAAGCAAACGGCAATGGAGAAAATCTCGCAGTTGGTGAAGATCCAACACCACGCCGTCACATTCGTGCAAGCACATTACCGTGGATGGAAAGGACGAGAAAAATATCGAGAGGCACAATTGAACAAGAAGAAACGGTGGAAAGAGATCACCCGACCTGAAAACGGAGAGAAGTTCTACTACGTACGGTTATTGATGTGCTTATTAATTTGCTTGATTGTTGATCGTATACTTTTCTCTTACGCAGAACCGAGTCACTGGTGAAGTTCGATTCCGGCGTCCTCAAGACATGCTGGATCTACTGCCGAAACCTCTTTGTGAAAACTGTGGTATGGTTGAGTAAAAGGTATGAAGCGTTCGATAGTGATCATTAACTTGCTGTTGTAGAATCTCCAACAACGAGTGAGGCGACGATGGAGTGTAAGGACTGCGGCGAGATGTTTTGTAGCGTGGTAAGTGTATATTATCTTCGCGTCGGTCTATTCAATGAAACGGACCGTGTTGCTCATCAGAAGTTCCACTCCTTGTTGTCTAGTGCTGGGCCAAAGTTCATTCGGGTGGTCGACGGAAGTTGCATGAGTTCCGAGCATTATACGATTACTACAATCGACGTGTAGACTATGGGGACTGGGAGTTCCCGTCTCGTTGGCCATCAGAGATCGAGCAGGACGAGATGGACGGTTGGGGGTTCCGCATGCATCCACGCCGTCGTCCGGATGAAGTGCAGGGTGCATGGGAGCGATACGTGGACCCTGATACCAAGCGAGAGTGGTTCTACAACCGTGAGACGGACGAGAACTCGTACATCCCACCAGAAGGATTCATCGTACAGTCGAACGGCGAAGCTTCAGCCATGACCGAGTGGATCAAGTACTTTGATGAAGGGCAGGGTGTGCAATACTACTACAACATCAGGACGCAAGAAAGCACCTTCGATCGACCGGCGACGTACGTGACGCCGCGTATTTCGCCGTCAACAGCCGCCAGTGCGAGCCAGGATGGTTGGGAGAAGCACGTTGATCCGCAGAGTGGCTATCCGTACTACTACAACCGCTTGACGATGGAGAGCGTCTTTGCCCGTCCGATGGGTTTCGTGACTGGGCGTGAGGAGGGCGTGGGGCTACCCGGTTGGGCTAAGTACTTTGACGCGGTGAGCGCTAGTTATTACTACTATAATGCGCAGACCAATGAGAATTGTGTGGAGAGGCCTGATGAGTTCGCGACGCCCCGAATCTCAGCGGCGGAAGCTGCTGGTGACGGTGGAGACGAGGGCTTGGCGGAATACTACGACCCCGTCACGGGTAAATCCTATTTTTTTAATGCGCGCACGACCGAGTGTCGACAGGCCTCGGCCACGTGAATCTGCAAGAACTGAGAAAGCACGTTGAAGTCGAAGATGCAAGCAAGCACATTAATGCGCATCAAGCGACACGACAAGAGAATCTCCATGTGTCGAACCGCACGGCAGACACGCACCCGTCACGTCGATTTCGATGCACGACAGCGTGACAACTTCAGTTTCGAGCCAAGATGGCTGGTGGAGCGGCAACGAGTTTACAGAAGGCGAGAACGACTGCGGTTCGTCATGCCAGCGATTCCCCACGTAGCTGCATAGACCGTGACGGGGTGCAAAGCTTGACTATTTGGTCTGTACGACTCTAGATGTACATAATAGCGCACGAGTCGCTGTTAGTTTTCTTACGAAGTTAATATTGATGCGCTTGCAATACGCTGTTTCCAGGGCTTGACCTTATCGGGTATCTCAACTAAGTTACCGATAGACTCGAGCTGCGAGCCCGAAACATGTTTGTGGCAGGCGGCGCATGCCATAAGCACGCTGGGCTCCTATCCGCTTCGATCTGATGTTTACACTCGTATAGTAATCGCTGACTGGATTGTACACACTGCTGCTGACGCACTAACTTGCAGCAAAACGACCTCCCTACTTCTTTCCATTATCCATACCATGTATTTATCTTGAATATAGGTCCATCAATCCTGCCTGAAGTGTTTCTTCGCCCGTACAGGCATGTAGCCTTTGGACAAGTGGGAGAGAAATAATACCTGTAGCGAATTTGTGAAGTAAAAGTTAATTCCTGGTATCTCATGGAACATATTACACCTTTTGGAGTGGATATTAGAGCGGACACTTTGGATTTCATAGTATATCACAATAAAGTCTCAACGGTGACATCACGTTCGCAGGCCACGCTCGCGGTAACTTGTGCGGTGTACGTGACGTCACGAACGAGGCACAGTGGCCCACGTGATCACTGGTAACGCGCTTGCGTTTGAAGTTTATAGGCTTTGGCGCGTATTTCATGTCTTCCGTAGCTTGTGTCTTTTCGCTGGCAACGGGTCACCTGCAAAATCGAGTCCTGCGCGTCAGCATCAACCGGTTGCAAATAGACCTGTCTATTTCGTGAAGCCTTTTGCCACTGCTTCGCCGATGCAGTTCATGCAGCGTAGTCTACATACATTGGATAGCAGCTACAGTAGCTCGAATATCCGTCGGCCGTCTAAGTCGTGGCATCCTCCCTCCAACCCGTGCTTTTATTTATGTGTAGCCGATGCAGTAGGAAGAAACGCCAAATATCCGACATGAAGATCACGCCCATGCCCATCCGGCATCAACAGCCAGATATCTGTCGCGCATTGCGACTGAATGACGGTTTGTGCAAAAAAGGTGGATAAACAGAGGTTCACCATGAACTTCACCTGGTCATTCTACAATTCCCCGCTTACGAGCCACTCAAGCAAACAGCAACACCCTCATCAATTGATACCAACAACCACCGGATAGTCGATGTTCTCAACGCGGCTTCAGCCACAAGACTCAATGGAAAAAGAGCTGAGCAATTCCAGCGGTCTCACATTGGGGGAGTCTCCGCTACACGCTTCCAGTCCTCGATGCAGCCTCTTTCGACGCAGCAAACACTCGTCCGACAGCGTTTCAAGACGCTCAGTAACACCCGTCGACAGGAGACCCGCTCGCCACTTAACTGACAAAAGTTCATCTTCCAGCAGTGGCTCACGGCGTCTGTCACTGCCCCACACCATCACAGAGAGACACGGAGGCCAGGAACTCTGGGTCAAAGCACCTGTGGTCTCCGGGTCGCTCGAAAAGCGCGGCTTCCGCTGGCGTAAGAAGTGGAAATTACGCTATGTAGAGCTGGATGGACGACAGCTCGCCTACTATGAGGACTCAGGGGCTTTCAGCGCCACAACGGCTACTGCTAGTGGCACCAGGAGGAACAGCAAGCCCAAGAGAAAGGTGATGCTCACAGCCGACGCAGAATTAGAGGATGTAGACGAAACTACACTGAGTATTAAGCCAGCGCTGGAAGAGAAACCCTGGATGCTCAGAGCTAGAGACGCTGCCACTAAGCGGCGCTGGCTCGTGGCTTTGTCAGACTGTATTGACATTCTAGTATGGCTACGACACTATAAACTTGGAGCAGTGCTGGGCGTTGGAGGCAACGGCGTCGTACAGAAACTGGAGGACGAACGCGATGGTACAGTGTACGCAGTCAAAGTGCTGGATGTAGCCAAGTTCCGAAATCGCGAGCAAGTGGTAGCAGAAGTTGAGATCCTACGCAACATCACGAACAACATCAAGCACCCGAATCTCATCAAGATCCACAAGGTTTATGAAGAACATCAGAAGGTTTATATCATTCAAGAAATGTGTACGGGCGGCGAACTGTACGACCGGATCGTACAGCGTGGTAAGTACTCAGAAACCGACGCTGCCGACATCATGCGGCAACTGGTATCAGCTTTACAAGCTCTGCACGCACACAACATTCTTCATCTGGACATTAAACCAGAGAACATTTTGTTCTCGTCTGAAGATCCAGACTCCAAGATCTTACTCACTGACTTTGGACTAGCGCGGATGATCAACGGCAAGCAGAACCCGCTGGATCAAGGCAAAACCATGGCTGGAACAATCGGATACATGGCTCCTGAGGTCATCTCGTCTCACGTGTACAGTGAGGCTGCTGACGTGTTTAGTGCCGGCGTTATTCTCTTCATCTTACTGGTGGGGTATCCGCCGTTCTTCGGCGACTCTGAGGTGGAGGTACTACTCAAAATCGCCCGAGGAGATTTCACGTTTGACCCGCGAGATTGGGCTCACGTATCTGGGTCGGCGAAGGAGCTAGTGGCGCGCATGCTTGAAGTGCGTGTACAGGATCGGATCACAATAGACGAAGTGTTAACGCACCCGTGGATCACACGAGACGTTGGCAACCGGGATGACAGCGCGGAAGACAGAGATCTCAGTGCCAGTATGATGTCGAAGCTGCAACGGTTCAATATCGACCGCAAGTCTCAGAATATGGGCTCCTTTATGGCTTCACTGCTTCTCGACGACAACGAGGCCGATTTCCAAGCGCTTGTGGACGAAAAGACCGTCGAGATGATGATCAGACAGCTGTGTGTCGAAGGCCACAGCCGTATTCCGCTGGATGGAGCACACGTGATAGCTAAGGGACTTGGTCTGTCGCCCTACATCGACGAGAAATCCTTCGTGCAGTTCCTGGATCAAGACCGCGATGGCTTCATCAGTGCTAGCGACTTCTGTGCGGGTGTTCGTGCTCTACGGAACCACCACCAGTCCTTCGCAGCGATGGTTTTTTCGGCAATGCAGAAAATGCATGAAGAGAAGAGTGACCCATATGAAATTACTGAGAAGGCTGTACTTACGCGTGAACATTTTTCAGTGGCATTCACATTACTGGAATGCCCGGAGCCACTCGTTGAGGTATTTTTCAAGTACATCGACGACGAGGAAGAGAAGCAGCAAGACAAGTGGTCGGTGAACGAAGCCGAATTCGCGATACTGTTTACACAGTTCTCTTTTCTCGGTATGTTGTTCCTGCGCACGGCAAAAGACAACGTGATGTCTATGGTGAAGTCTCATAGCGTTGACGGCATGCCACGCATCTCCGAGAGCTCATTCTCCTCTGCTTAGGTATTAGTAACAAAACTTTATAGACTTAACGTATTCACTCAAAACTTGGCGTACGAAGCGCCAACTTTTATTTACTCGTGTGCCAGCTTATACCTCTCTCGCAAGACACAAGAGTACAAAAATGACTTAAGTAGCAATGCTGAGCTTGGAAGGCGTCGATGCGGGAGTCTCTGGTGGCGTCGTCTGCTTGATGTCGGCGTCAGGTTCGGCGTCCAATACCCGAGACATCCATGCTTTAATACGCGGCAACGCGTACTTATAACCAACCTCGATGATCTCGTCCTTCTTGTTGAACTCCAGAGTACCGTAGTCCTTAACTGGAGGACGCAGATACAGATCAATACATTCTTCCTTGATGCGGTCTTTGTGCTGCTCCGACGACACGTATGCCAGCGCTGCCGATACATCACCCATAGATGGAACAACCACAGTCTTGGCAAACGGATTGAGCTTGTTCCACAGCAGCCACCAGCCCGACAGTGCGCTACCGTAGTCGTAGAAGTCGGTATTAGACTCGCTGGCCACATCCACGGCGAAAATGTACTTGATGCCGCCTTCTTCCTTCATAACATCAGCAGGGAGGTTGTTCATGTATCCACCATCCAACAGCAATGAACCGTCCTCAGAGATCGGAGGGAAATACCCTTGCAGACTCATCGATGCTCGCACATATTTCCACGCCGGTCCGCTGCGGTGGACGCTCATACGTGACTTGGCGATATCCGTGGACACACAGAAGTAGTTGAGCATCAAATCCTCGATAGATAAGTCGTAGAAGAGCGCACGGATACTCTGGTTGAAGCGAGTGCCATTGAAGAAGGATAAAATGGGCAGTGTAAGATCCCGCAGCTTCTCGAAGATGCTGCTAAGACCTGCTGACAACTGCTGAACCTTCGACTCCACGAGATCTAAGTTGTTCGGATGCATCGCGTATATTCCACCGATGAATGCACCGATACTGGTACCACCGACGACATCGACATGGATACCGCACTCCTGAAGAGCACGTAGAACGCCAATATGTGCAAGACCTCTCGCTCCACCACCCCCAAGTACTAAACCGACAGCATTACCGGTGATTCGACGACTCAAACGCATGAAATCCGAGCGATGCTCTTCAAATGGAACTTGAACATTGTGGAATCCACTAATCCACTCGTATTTCTCCATAGGAAGGATGAAACGCGGCAATAAAGGACTGTCCATCTGGAGCCTCAGCCTTCTCTTCAATGCATAGGAACGCGATGATCCCTTCGCCTCCAGTTTCGCTGCAGCTTCGACAGCAGTCAACGTCCAGTCCTTTTCACGGATACGAACAACGCTGATCTCGGCGTCTCTCTTGTCCCACGCATCCTCCAAAATCGTCACCATATCGCTCACAAACGCCTGTTGTGGATGTGTGTCCGAGCAGAGCAGTAAGATGTTATCTGCTTGACGTAGACACAACTTCGTCCACGCTGTTAATTGCTGGTCAGCCTCGTAGATCACCAGCTCATTAGAGCTCTCAATGTCCCCCATCCAGGCTGTAAGGTTTGCTCTTGCCACGCGAGAATTGCTGATCCACTGATCGCCCAGGAATGCCCTGGCCTTCTGCGATGATACTGTTTCTACCTCAGCGAGCGTCTTCAACGACATCTCCAAGTGTGAGCAGAACGTCTGGATCTTCGTCATCTTTGTTAGGGATAGAACCGCAATAGTACCAAGTGGCAGATTGGCGCCTGCCTTCTGTCCATCCGTAGTAGTCGAATTCGAGCCAAGAGATAAGAGATAATTACTTCGAGACTTTGCACCAGTCACATCCGCCTTCAACGAGTCCACACGAGGAGTTGGCATTCGACGTGCCAAGTTCTTCGTAAAATGAATCAGCACGGACGGATATTTGCTCACCACATAGTCAAACACATTGCGCGACATCTGCGAGATCTGCGAGTCACGGATCGCAAACACCGACGAGTTACTCGGTCCTGCTGACAGCATATCCATCGCACCTAAAGTGGCTCCACGAACGAGTTCGTTGCTCGTTTCCACCTCCTTGCCACGATGCGAATGCACCTGAACCGCACGAAGTCGACCACTAATAACGGTGAACACGGAATCGCACAGATCTCCACGATCGAACAGACTTTCTCCACTATGGAGATGCAGCCAGTCGAACGATGTATCGGCCATACAAACCAGCTCCGAGTACTGTTCAAGCAGGTGACGAGTGCATTTCACAGCCACGGAGTTGATCTGCAATAAACTGCAGAAGAGAGCGTCAGGAATCCACAGCAGCGTCGTGTCTTCGAGGCAAATATTTCGCGTGGCGACGTAGTGTGACCCAACAAAGCACGTCGAGATACCCACTTCACAGCCTTTTGTAGCCGTATACAGCTCCGCATATTTCTGCGGGGTTAAAGCGACCTGGACACTAACAGATCCATCCAATATAATGTGTACACCCAGAGCGCTGGTATTATCTCCAGCCTCACGAATCGTCTGCTTCTTCGTGCGTTTAATAATCTTCGTACAGCTCGCAAGTGTTGAGCGCAACTCTGAGTCGAACAAGCCAATAGCGTCTGCTACACTGTCCACAAACTCCTTGACCAGAGGGTTCTCATTATCTGCGTCTTCTACACCCAAACGCAGCGGGTCTACGAGTGGACTAGCGCTGATGATCTTTGACGATAAGCCGAAGTGATCGATCAAGGACTTTGACGTGATCTTCTCCACTTGGATAAGAGCAGCCTGTGCGAGTCGATAAAAAGCTTCTGGGTATTTCTCCAGCACCTTTTTAATCGATAATGTAGGAATCTTAAACAGCCGCGTGCCGTCTTCTTCAGCTCGTGCAGACAAGCTGCCGCATACTTTCTTCACCTGAGCGCTGCACTCTCCGTTCTGTAACTCATTCACAAGCACCGTGAGCAATGGCAACGATGACGTGAGTGTATCACCGCATCCCAAGAGCTTAGCAAAGCGCTGATCTTCATTCTCGCCATGGATCGTCAGTGACGCTGACCCGTTGACGACCATGAGGATAGAGCCGTCGAGTTCGCCCTTGTCGAAGATAGTCTCGCCTTTGGAGAAGCGTAGGATACGCAGATCTCGTGCAAGAGGCTCCACAAATTCACCGCGTAGAAAAGAAAAGACCTTGGACAGTGTATCATAAATAAACTTGAGGTTCTCGGGCCCGCAGTTCTGCCGCAGCTCTTTGGGAAACGTGATATGGTCTTCTAGTTCCAACTGGCGGTTCTCCTGCATGCGCTCACGCTCGGCTTGCAGCAGGTCGGAGAAGGACTTGGAGTGTCTTGAGTTGTGGCGTAGTCGCTTGGTCGTAGGTGACGGCGGCTTCTCCACCTTGGGCTGCGTCTTACGCGGCCGCACCTGGCGGGATGCGACCCACATGAACAGCACGCCCAACAACAGCGCAACGGCCACCAGCGTGGCTACACCGCCCACTGCATACGGGTTCTGCTCTTCGACGTGGCCGCGCACGTCGGCAGCCAAACGAGACGTCTTGTGCGCTGCCTTGGCACCAACGCGCGTGAACACGGCGAGTCGCAGGCGTAGCCACGTCCACAGGTCGGACGTGGCGAGACCCGCTTGGTTCGCGAGCCACGTGAGCTCCAGTGTCATATTTGACAAGCTCAGATTGGCGGTATCCATCGACTGGGTGCGCCGTTTCTTCCACTCTTACTACTCACTGCCGCTTAGGTTTCAAACGGCCAATTCTAGACTGAAGCTAACACTTCAACGCCGCTAATAAGTCGTGTCTCAGCAAAAGTGTCGAGAGGAACACTGTCGGACACCTTCGTACAGCTTCGTGGTCTGTTGCAACTTGATAAGTGAGCCGTGCAGTTGGGTGGTAAAGCTGCTTCTAGAACCAAAGACTTTGGTTGACCTGGTCGGCGGACTGTATTACAGCAAAGCAAGTGCATTTGTCAATTTTCTTGCAAAAATCTACCCTCTATTAAACAACATTTCGATTAAGGACTTCCTTGTTTTAACAACCCATTGACTCATTTTTTTTCGGCACAGCCACTCAAAACATTCATGGAGGACAAGGCTGCACGGCTTGTGGCACGCTATGACCGCCTGATCGCGGCGCTGGGCGAGGACGCCTTCAAGGCTTCTAGCGGAGTGTGCGCACGAGTGGAGGACGCCTCTGCAGCTGTTACGGGGACTGAGAACGACGAACAGAGACAGATATTGCTTAGTGAAGCCACGGATAAATGCGTCCGTTGTGCGGAACTCATTGCCAAGAGTCTGGAGGCGACTGCAACGCTGTCTAAACTCCAAAAGACGCTGAAGAATGCGTACAGTCACAGCCAAAATGGTCACCACGGTGAGGATGAAGATATGGAGAGTGAGGAGGACGAACAGGATGAAGCTACCACATTGCTGCTGCAGGACCTCGTAGCGGCTGGGGACGAGGCGGAAGACGCCGCCAAGAAGTACGCGCGTATGGGTGTCGTACGGAAGACGGCACATGCTAGTCACGAGCTGCTTGCGTCGGCTGAGCACGATCTACAGGAACACTTGTCAAGCGAATCGGCTTCGGCAGGAGACGCCACCGTGCAGAACGAGTTCCGACAGCTGTACATGGAAGAGTTCACCACTGCGTTTGGTGACGAGCTAGACCAGTTCCGTCAGGAGGAGCGCTTCGAGAGTAAAGATGTGACCTATTTAATCTCCTGCATCCACGCAGGCGGCGACATCTTCACACCACTGCAAAAGAAACTCTTCGTCGAGTCCGTTGAAGCTAGCCGAGCAACAGAATAGAGCAATAGCAACTAGGACACGGAGCAGTAGAAGGCTATAGAGCGTAAAAATGCATGTATGCAGCTTGTATTCCTATAGATCTGTTTGTGTTCCCCATAACTACACGTAAACAGTGCTTGTACTATAGTAATTTCGTTTGTGAACAGGCAGCAGGGTCCAGCGTAATTGCAAACACGGCAGTCTAGACACCAAGGTTAATCTTGCGCTTGGTTGTCCTGGGTACCTTCCTGTTGCTTTTCCGCCCCGCTGCTACGTGTGACTTGACCGTTGGGTAGTAAGAGTCCATCGGGCGCTCACGCAGCTCACGCTTTTGTCTGCGAGTGCGTCCAGCGTTCGCTTGGCCGAAGAAGTCGGCAATCCACTCGATCATACCCTCACTGCCGCCCTTCAGAAGTTCAATACCCTTACTAAAGAGAGGATCCACCGTCATCGGCGGGCCATTTGCGGTATTATTTGGAGGTGACATCTTCACCGACACCTCATCGTCCTCTGATTCACTTTCCTCGTCAGTCGACGCCACACGCCGATAGAAGTAGCACTGATGTCCCTCACTCGAACCTGCCATCGACGTCGCCACTCGTCCGATATTCTCTACTGAAAACCCATACATGTCCACGACCTTCCGTGGTGCATGGAAACTGGCAAAGTATTTAGCTGAACTGCGGTTGAACATGTCGGCCATTTTGTCCATCACGTCGGGTGGGAAGCCCACATCAAAACTATACACATGCGAGAAGGGTTCGAACGAGTGAGCGTGGGTGATATCCCCCGCTGTAAATACCGTCGCAAGAGGCTTCTTGCGTTGCGAGTCCAGCGACAATACGCTGCGTAGATTATGCAACGACAGATGCCAGCGTAGCTCCTCGAGCTCGATGCCGTACGAAACCTGCACACCAGGGTCCACAGCTACGTGGAAGTTGGGCTTGCCCAGTCCCGAGCCGACATCAATGAATCGGCTGGTCTTGGAGAGTTCGCAGTTCTCCTTCATATAGTCAACTACCCTCTGGAACGACGCTTGGGTGATCTCTCCGTAGATGGCTCCACCGGCTGCGTTACCACCGAGACTTCCAGTCTGCTTACGGATGGTCTTGTACACCTCGGATACCTCATGCTCTGTGAACGTCCGCTCAACTTCTCGTTCACGTACGTCGGCCAATGGTGTCACTTTGCCGGGCGTGCCAATGGACAGCCGCGTCCTCTTCTTATTGGAGGCGGGTGTGGTAGCATTGCTGCTTGGCTGGGCGCTGGGACTCTTGCGCTTGCGGCCGACGGTGGCGCTGCCGGGAGTCTTGGGAGGTTTCTCAACCGCGGTTGCTGGTGACGCCATCGGTCGCTTCTTGAGGGCGTCACCGCGTGTGGGAGATAGGAAAGGGGCCGCGTGCTGCGGCGACATGACCGCCATCGAAGCTGTAATAAGACCCTCGAGCTCAATTGGACCAGTTCAAATTTCAAAGCTAATCTAGACCCGCGGGCCTTCTAAAATTGCATTTGAAACCCGTGGGCTGTGAACTAATGTTTCAAACACCAATTAGCATTCAAATACCGGTACTGAATTTATGTGGCGCACCCATCCATAATCATTCTTCAATCGGCATCATCGCAACTTCGACATCCGTTGCGGCCCTGCGAGTAGCACTTCACCCTTCTTCTCCAGGCAATGAGCCTCCCTACATCTCGTGCAATTATCCTCCACCCACTGGTTGCCCCTGTGGGTGGCGCTCTGTCGCCCGAAGCATGCGCCGTGGCCGAGTGGCTACGCTCGTTGAGCCCTTGTGACGTCCCCATAGCCGAGCCTAGACGCCCGTTGAGCCTCTTGGACTTCACATGCGACGAGAACGTCCACGTGGTGCTGAGCTTCCTAGATGGCCCGTCGCTCTGCTCAGCACGCAGTGTGTGCCGCTCTTGGCACCGCCTGAGCAACGATGACGCACTGTGGCTTAATCTGTGCCTCCAGGAGTTCCACGTGTCGCCCCAACAGCTTGCCACGCAGCCCGAGAGCTACCAGCAACTCTATCAGTTCGCGTGTCGCTCACTCAAGACGCTGCTTCGCGACTACTTACACGAACAGTGTCTCTCCAACCTACAAAAGTCGCTGCGGATCCCGCGAGCCGCCGCCATGACGCTCATCGCGTCGCGCTCGTCCATGTGACGTGACTTTCACGTCGACTGAGAGGCATTGCACATTGTCTCGAGCAAACATAATTACAACTACATGCAAAGAAGAGGGATACAATACAAGAAAACCAATGAGATGGGTCGACATGAATTGGCTCTTGACTTGTTTCGATGCATTTTCAAAGCTTGTCTATTCATCTTCATCAGATGAGCTGACAACGAAAGAGTCCAAAGCTCGCGTCAGTATTAGATGGCGAGCGACAGCACGGAACTCAGTCTCTTGGTCAGATGACAACTCAATGCGTGCTCGCCGGGTACTTGTCCTGGTCGAGTCGGAAGATTGAGCCGATGCCCGAAGAGGGAGTGATTGCTTGGCGACATTGTAATGTTGATCGTGCGTGGAAGGCTGTTGTGATGAAACGGAGCCTGTTCTGGTGTCAATTCCAATAGCACCTGTATTTATTGGAGCGGAAAAGCGCCGCCCCAGTTGCTGCTGCGTAACTAGTGCTTCCTTCAGCCGACTGTAAAGTCCAGCAACGTACTCGAGCATATCCTTCTCGGTCTGGAAATCGATAGCTTTTGGATGCTTGCTTTCTCTACATTGAACGTCGTCATCATCAATGGAACAAACAGCGTCCACTAGTGAGCAGAGTGCCGTGTACGATGCAAGATTCGTGGGTACTACATCTTCTGGTGTTGAGCACGATAACGACTGAGCCGATGCTCGAACACTTTCTAACTCGCGTTCTAAAGCTTCAATTCGCGCTTGGTATTCACTCTGCATATCAAGCAAACAGGAGCAGATAAGTAACCCTTGGATCACGATACCAAATGCACAACCTACATGCAGCGCTGCCTCCCGGTTCTCGTGCATTTTCTTCATTTCGTTAAGCACCTTGTCAAGCAAAGCTTTTTGACGTCTCACTCGATCATTCCTGTCCCCACCAAGTCTTGATCCTTCTTCAAGCTCCACTCGACGGCATTGCGATGCAAACTTTAAAGTCGATAGCGTCTCTGAAAGATTTTTCGCTTGATCGTCCACAGTCGCGATCAGCAGTAGACGTCCACGGCCACCGATAAGTCGCCCTTGCAGTAACTTTGTAAGCTGCGAATCTCGAAAACGGATATGTGGTTGCCCCTGCTCATTCCTGACCGGATGCGGCATTTTATCCTGAAAAGAACGATTTAACCGAGCCAAAACATTCGCAGAAGTCGATCCGGTAGCATCAGGTTTCGGTTGCGCTAGTGCAGCGATCACACCACCTAACGCACTCAGCGAACGATTAATGAATTTCGCCTCACGGATTCGTTGCTCCTGTCGAGCTCGAGTGGCCCGAAGAAAATGTAGCGCTCCATCCACACGCTCGGAACCAGCCAAGTCTACGAACGAGATTGTCGACGCTTGATTGGGATCACCTTCGTCAGCATTGCTGATTTCATCGTCTTCCTCTTCGCTGGAGGAATATCAGCTTCTGCTAGTATCTCGACGATACTTGATCGAAATTGTGAGCAGCGTATGGCTACGAGACGAGGTTTTGTTTTTCGTGGTCGCAGCCAAGACGCGGTTACGCATCGCAAGTTCGAGCAGTGCATGTGCGTCTTCTATTGACGAAATCTCGTACTCGTTTAGATCGGCGACGTAGAATGCTCCGTCACGTCCTTGACGTACAGGTAGGTCGCCGCTAGAAGTGCCAGATCGAGAGTGTGGCTTTCCCCGAGCCGTGCCAGGCAGAGCTAGAAGATCTTGGATTGTCTCGAGGTAAATCTGTACAAACGACAACGTCACTACCGTTTCCCGCCCATCTTCTTCGCTCTCCACGCTGTCTGCAAACTCTAGAATTTGAGATATCGCTCGTGGAATTAATCCCTGCTCTTTGTAGTCCGAGAAATCGCTCAGCATGCCCATAGTGTAAGTTTTACCAGTGCCAGTTTGACCGTAAGCAACAAGCGTCGCGTGTTGCATTTGTCCTCGCTGCTGTGACTGCAAAACGTGGTCGATTTGTGATCGTACGCACTTGTCGTACACTTCACGTTGTTTCGTCCATGGCGGGAAGATGAAGTCGAAGTCGAAGCTTCGTCGACCAGAGCTGTTCCCAGTGGTATGAGCTTGCACGTACAGGCGGCGTGGACGCTGCATACGCGGCGGTGGGATCTTTGTGTCGTAGGTTGCTGCGTAGTCATAGTCTCTGTTTGCAGGGTACTCGAATACACCCCGCTGAACTCTGTGATATCCCCTTTCGTTGCTGCTACTACTGACGTCGCTGCTATCGCTAGAATCTATGATACCAGAACGTCGTATTTCCTCGTCCTCATCTTGAACAGCAGCAAATCGACTTTTAGCTCGTCGACGTTTTCGAGGGCGACAGCGCACAGCTACAAGAACTGGCCAGGCATTGATGTCGTCTCCATTCGATTTAGTAATTGGTTGGGTATGGTTTTCATCTTGGCTTGTCTGTTCACAATTTGTTGCTTGAAGCATGGAGTTTTGCGTTTTCTTCTTTCTTTGCCGAGATTGTGGCTTCTCACGCGTTGCCGTTCCCGGCGAATAAACACTGGGTAAGGAAGATCCAGGTGATGACAACGGCGACAATGGCAGCAATCGCGCAGATAACTCATTCACTCTGGGCATGTTTGTGTCGCTTGGTGTCGAAACGAAGTTAAAAACTGCACATGTTCAGCTGCTGCTAACAAGGGTGCGTAGCGTTAGGCTGGGAGGACCTTTTGTTTTTCTGAAAAGGTTAAAAAGTACTAAGTAATAATATATTTTTTTCTTTTATTATGTACGGTAATGAATTCCATTATTCTCTTGCTTTCCAGAAACCGTTTCGTCGATGCTCATCAACCACTTGACTGTGTATATGTTGGGACGTAAGCTAAGTAGCTTGTTCCGATTATACGAAGACGTGAGAGGGAGACAACGAAGTCCGTCTGCAGTCTGGACGCGCGTGGTTCCGACGTAAAGATGTTCGAATGCCCAAACAGGTTTCGGCTGTGAATCCTCTAGTAATAACGCAACTCTTTTTAGAGTTGCACCTTGAGCTTTCCAAACCGTTTGAACGAAGGCGAGATCGACTGCGTGCATGATGTATTGATACTGCTTCTCGATCTTAGCGTTCAGTTGAGAGAATTTAACATAGCAAGTGTCGACCTTGGCTGGAAGAAGTCCTATCGGAATGATAACGCGTCGTTTGTGACGGATTCCACGAGAATTTACTTCGAATTCATGTTCCAAATTTGCCTCAGAAGGCCATTTTTCTCCACTTGTTTCAGCTCCGTTCGGTTGTACAAGTGTGACATTGATAAATTCAGGTGGATTGGGCAAATCTACCAACGTCCGGTGATGAACTAGTGCGTCTTGAATTGCATTGTGAGCAGCAGACGCTTGGTCAATTGTATCCCAACCCAGTGAATGCATGTAGCATAACGTTCCATTGGCAACCCCCCCCCATGCCAAATTTCCAGCGCCATTGTCTAATATTTGTGCTGGAGCTCCAACGACAAAATATCCGTACCGATAGGGGTGCAGATCTTCATCAGTCATACACTGCTCGTGTTGCGCTTCGCAACTTACATTGGCAGATAGGCCAGCCGCATCCAATACCAGGGCTACCAGTGGAAGTACCAGTTGTTAACTACGAAAACTTTACAATGGGGTCGACGATGCAGCGCGAT
This sequence comes from Phytophthora nicotianae INRA-310, assembly GCF_000247585.1. Taxonomy (NCBI): domain Eukaryota; phylum Oomycota; class Peronosporomycetes; order Peronosporales; family Peronosporaceae; genus Phytophthora; species Phytophthora nicotianae. Next base: position 95,920 of record NW_008649009.1, on the reverse strand, counting down.
CGTATCGACTCCGAAATGACACTCATCCATCACGCTTTGCGCATCTGAGCCAGGCGTCGTAAGCTGCGACGAACCAAGTTGGTGCAAGATTTTTCATGGTTCAATGAGGGCAAGCGAAAACAGCGCGTTCATTTGCGTTGAGATCTTAGGCGAGAAGCTCTCCGGTGGTCTTGACGACGATACTTGCGCAGTTTTTTGCTTTCTGAAGTCAGCGTGATGATCACAACAGCGGATTTCATACATGTATTTGTCGTGCACTGCTGCACTGCTTCACATGCCAAGTCAATGACGTTGCTTGGGGGACGTTTTGCGTGTAGTTGTATGAATGCTGTATTAATGGAATGTCGTTTGAATGTTTGTCGAATGTTACCTGTGTCTCAGGCGACATTTTGGGACGAATTAATGTCTGTAAGGCTGTCCATACAGCTATACAGCTGTCCTCCCAGGATAAACCAAGTAGAATTAGCAACGCGTTTATCGTCGTATCTCCGTCGGCAAAACACCAGATTCCCACCAAATTACTATCCCAAGTTGGACGACAACAATTTTTCTCAGTATATCACGATGTTGCCGTGGATCTTACCAAATTCGTGTGGCTTGCACGTTATTAACGGCATATTGATTGATTAATGTTAATCTCGACTTGTAATATAGCAAACGGAAATCTGCTGCACGATGTAGTTCGCAAAGCCTTACGGACTGTACCACGCTTAGTAGCTCTTCGTACAGTGCCGCCGGCTTTAATGGACTAACTTATCCTTACGTCCTCGTAAAGCCGTGTTGCCGACCACCGCGAAACAAATATTGTTGCCAGCGAGATGTTCG
>NW_008649009.1:83462-90020 GCF_000247585.1 Phytophthora nicotianae INRA-310 | reverse complement strand
GCCGCCGGCTTTAATGGACTAACTTATCCTTACGTCCTCGTAAAGCCGTGTTGCCGACCACCGCGAAACAAATATTGTTGCCAGCGAGATGTTCGCGTCGAAAACGAAGCAAACGACTTCCAAGACGACAGCAGCGCCGTACCAATAAGGAATCCCGGCCCAGAACGGTCAACTGTGCACGCTCGTCTTGCCTCACGCGCCATAACTGTGTCAGCATCCAAGTTTCATGAGTTAATGTGAATACAAGATGCTTGCGTTTGATCCTACCTGCTCGGTGCACTATTTCGATGTATTGTCGTTCTTCCTGTCGGTGTTGGCGATACAGGCACTTGATTCGCTCTGGGGGTCCAGGATAACGTGATATTTGTCATATGGCATGCCAGCCCTGCGACGAAAGTCAAAGTCGCACATCAGGTTCCCGAGGTTCACTTGCTGTCCTCCTTTAGTAGCGCCTTAATTGAGTCTGGGAATTCGCCATGCACAAGCAGGTCGACGTCGTAAGAGTAATCTCGCAACCATTCGTCATCTCTCTTCGCCAAATAGAGCGTCAGATCACCCACAGTATACTTGTAGGGCTCGCGAAGTCGATCATTCTCTTCGCCAGGTCACAAAAAGTTGTAGTCTCGTTGTCTTCAAAATCGATGAGCAATACTTTGCCTCCTTCGACAACTATCTTTTTCATTTTGGTCGAAATGCATCGTTGTCACTTCAACATGTGAGCCAACAATATTATCATCACGTGGCTAGCTGGAAATTGTAGAGCTATACCGCAGCTTGACCAGAACTATTGACATTCTCAATATCCCACACACGCACCGAGCCATCCCATGAGCCAGAATACACCAGTGAATCACGCATTTCAAGACAAGTGACACCAGAAGAGTGCACCTTCTTCTCGCGAAGACACGAACCCGAGTGCATATCCCAAACGCGCAACCATCCGTCTTCTCCTGCTGACACCAGTTTCGTGAAGTCACGCTGCAGACGCGTCACCGGGCCTATGTGACCCCGCAGTGTTAATCGTGGTCCTCGCTGCACATATCTAAGATCCCAAACGCGAACAAGACCATCGGCTGCACCAGTGCAAATGGTGGGATCTGCAGGTCCTCCAAGACTCACACACTGAACAGGGCCACCATGTCCACATAAGTCTTGCACAGCATGTACAGGCCCCCCTGTTCCTCGAAAGGATGTATCCCACACCTTAACAACGCGATCATTCGCCGCCGTCACAAGTCGGGTGCCAGATACCTGCAGGTCCCGTACACCAGCTTGGTGAGCCTCCACATTAACCTTTAGCTTACACACTGCGAGATCCCAAATCTGCACTGTCCGACGACGATAACCCAATGCCAAGTCATCATCACTTGAGAGTAAACGCAGACAGCTTACTCCGCCATTGTCTGCGGGTTTGCCAGTAGCTTTGTGTCCACTTAACAGTGCTACACTGCTCTCTTTTGTTGTTTCCCATATCCGAACTGTACCATCGTCAGAGCCAGAAACTAACAAAGAGCGACCAGTTCCAAGCTGATGTCCCAGCTCCATACACGTGATTGCATCCAAATGTCCACGCATCACGATACTCCGCTTGGATACTGACGCGCCATCTACCTCACTGTCTTCGGTCGAGTTCATGGTGTTGCTACTGGTGGAAGACAAGGAGAAGAACGAGAACATGTTGCGCTTCTTCGGTGTTGCACGCAAGTCCCAAGCACGTAGAGTATGGTCTCGAGACCCGGAGATCAGCGCATTCCCACGCATCTGTATAGCCACCACAGCATCATTGTGACCGTCAAGTCTGATACCTTTCTCCTCTTCAGATGGATCAATATCTACGACGTTCACACGCGCATCAGCCATACCACAAGCTGCACGGTCGTTATTGGTAGCCAAACAAAGTACAGGTGAACCGGACTTTGCCAACACTGCACTTGGGAAGACAGCGCTACTTCTCCTTCGACGTGTAGGTGGGGTCCTACTCATCCAATCTGCGGGATGTTGATTGCCATTGGTAATACGCTCATCACCCAGACTCCCCGCCTTCACCTGACTGAGTTGAGGCATCTCCCGGACCGACATCTTGCGGCGAATTACCGTGTTCAGATCATATTCGCGTGATAACACCGGACTCTCAGCAAATACCACCGGTGCTGTAGACGATGAAGTCTCGGGAGGAAGCTCTAGCTTGGAAGGAGCGGCAGGTGGCGGTTTGTTGTTTACGGTCTTTACATTGATCCTGGGTTGAACAGCATCTTTAGGTGGAGAGGGCTTGATGTCCTTGGACATATCGAGAGCACGGTACACATTTTCTGCGAGTTGCTTGAGAGTGTCCAACAACTCTTTCTCCTTTTGGTACGTCGAGCACATAACTGTCACGAAAGTCAACACTTTCTGGAGCGGTACTTCATAGTTGAGCATGTCGTACATCAGACTCCCAATCACAGAAAAGAAGAGCTCGTCTCCCACAGTCTTTGGGCCTTCTTCGTCAAATTCGGTAGGATCTGCTTGGTTCGCAGCATCGATCTCGCAGATAAACGCGTGCTGCCATAAATCCAGCGATCGACAAATGGGCAGCAAGCGAAGAGGTGTCACAAGGTACTCCTTCTTTGCTGTAATAAAACGTAACATCAATAAGTATTGAGATTATACACGCCCATCATTGCATGAAGAGCCTTACCGAATCCGATACCACTGTGCTTATCCTCCACATAGTGATAGTACTGGGGTGCGACTTGAAGGATTCCACGCGCCGTCGAGTAATCCTCATGGACCGCACATTGGTTCATTAATGCTGACGTCAACCTTGCGAGCAACCGGAACCCTGCTGCGCCAATGTAGCTCCCAGAACCCTTCGGATTATACCATGCTGAAGAGCTCATCGTACCGCCCGCTTTAGGAGATCCATTCACGCTTTCAACGTACTGATTGCTAGGTTGCATCAGGATAAGAACAAATAAATCCCTCGCGTGTGCGCTTTTAAAATATGACACACAAGCCTGGAAATCATAACAAAACGTAGAACTCCGTGTCAGTAAAAAGAAAAAGAAAATAACTGGTAAAGCATAAAATACCCGTATCTCTTGCTCGGTAACCGAGTCATCAGACGTGAACACTGCAGTCAAACACTTATGAAGCACTTGTTCGATTCGTTCATCTTCCGACGATAGAAAACGCCCGCCAGGGCCAGGTGACCCGGCTAGTGCAGCCGCAGCCATGCTGTCAATATGGAGGCGATATTGGTTCACTTGGTGCGCGTTTTTCAGTAAATGTGCGTTTGCTTTCAGCAATCTTGGCTCCACTCCAAGCTTTCGGGCGAGAATCTCATGGTTCAAGTTCTCACTCGACTTAGACGAAGCAGCCGTATGAGCATCGATATCACTGGTCTCAAGCGCAAATGGGTCCCATTGAACTGCTCTCTCCTCATTCAGCAAGTTTTCGATCTTTATGCCCAAATCTTTCAACGTCTCCTGTGTATCTATATCGACTTCTCCATCACTGAACGTTGAAAAGGTCGTCGGAGTAACCTGTACTGGTACACCTCCATCACGATTGTCACCGTTAGATCCCTTGCTAGTTCTGGGGTCTTCTATGACAAGAACCGGTATATCCGTCTTTGCTGGTCCTGTATCCAGGAACGAATGCTGGCTCTTAGATGTTAATAAGGCTCGAGTGGACTGAGACCACTGATAATCCTTTGGTCCTCGACAAAGCGTGAGATACACGGAGTGGAACACACTTAGCTCAGCTGAGCTGTGGCTTTCGAGAAACGCCTGAAAGGCCTGCGTGCAGAACAGCCGAGTCACCAACGGAGTCACTTCACTGTCGATAGCTTCACTCTCGAAAAAGCGACGCTTGTTAAAAACTGGAAGCTTCTGGTTCACGAAAAACAGGCACTCACGGTATCCCCTCACGAGCGTAGAAAGAAAGCACACAAACTCCATCCGCACTTGCTTTCCTGTGTCAGGACCCCACTCAACGATATCGCGTCGCTCTTTGTTAACGTCTTGCTTCGGTTCGTCATCAGTGTTGCTCTCCATTTCTCCAAATAATGACGGATGTAAAATAGTTTTTAGCCTGTGATGAAGAGCTGTTGTTAATTTGTGAGGTAATACTGGCCCGCCGGATTCCTGCAACTGGATGGTCCCGCGATCAATGTCAACCACCACGAGATGCTCTGGACGACCATTTTCAAGCAAACTTTGTAGCCAATTGGTATGAATTCCTAGGATGTACGGGAGAGGGGCCTGGAGATATTCTGAAAGCACTCGAGGTAAAATAGGCACGTAAGGGTGTTGCCATCGGAACGGATAAATGAGTGCACAAAGTCCCTCAGCTACTGGACACAACAAAGACTGCTGTGTAGAGTGGATAAGTATCCGGTATTCGCAGAGAACGAGCGCCACGAGATAGATGATCGTCTTGATATCGAAGAGCTGGAAAATTGGCTCGAGAGAATACACCAGAGGCTGGAAACCTTGTTGGATAGCGATGAAGCTTCTCGCTTTCGTAGGAGATGGCTGTGCACCCTGAGCTGATGCTGTACGTCGAAGCTCTGGTCGTGCAAGTACAGCCTCTTTCATCGTGTAAATGGATGTCATCGACGGCACCATAATTCGAATTTTTACGTTGTGAACAGCAAACTGGACGCCAAAAACACCACGAACTGGTAGTGTGATCTCGTGACAAAGACTACATAATTGTTTTCGTGTATTTGTCAGCCGCAATTCGTCAGTATTTTCCAGAACATTATTTTCCTTGTCTCCATTTGCTGCAATCCAAGCATGAGCAACAGCAAGTAAACATGTTGTAACCTCTTCAATCTGCGGAATCCGTGTCAAAAACGCTATACATGTAGCATCCCACTCGTTCACTTCGGCCCCTCTACTTTTGGGACGGCGATGATACACCACAAGACACACGACGTAACACCTGCACAGACCATCATCGCCACCCACCAGTACAAACGAAAATATTTTACTCTGAGGTCGATCAGCTTGAGTGACGATTTCAGGTCCACCCGGGAAGCAAAACCACTCAACTTTTGTCGGCAGTGGGAAATCCGGTCGATCTGTGATTGGGTATCGAAAACGAACTTGCGCTTCATCCAAGCTTGAGGAGTTGTCACCGTTAACTGCAGCCCCTACCACAATTACGTAGTCAATAATACCCGATTCGAGTGGAATAGTTGCAGCATTTGCAGCTTCAGAGGTCTCTACTCGCAATTGGTTCGACACGGGTGATGCGGAAGAAATCTCCGTCGCTGGAGAGGGTGGCAGCATTGACGTGGGGGTGACGCGCCCTCTTTCAGGAGTCTGCGAAACTGAGGCTGGTACCCCATTCGGAACAAAATACAGCGAAACTCGAAGGGCAGTGCGTAGCGCAGACGAAGACTCTTTCCGAACAAGAGGATACCACTGCTCCACTTCCTGTCCTTCTGGAAGCCTGGTAAGGGGCAAAGTCACTGCCAGCAATTCACCAACATCACAGCAATATACCCGTTAGTAAAAATTACAAAAATACATGTAAACCTCCTCACCTTTGCCAATGTATCCTGGACATGAACTGATATCGCCTTGAAGCGGTAAACTTGCGTGCGTTTTATTCCTAACTCGATCCAGACAGAATAGCTCCACCTCGTCGTTCGAACTCACTTGTTCCATGTAAAACTCCTACACAATATCACACGTGTTTTTAGGATCAATCCAACGCCTCTGAAATATTCACAAAACTCACTTCATCCCAGCAGATCGCACTGGCCCAAGCGCGTGATTCCGTTGCAAAAATTCCCGAATTTGAGGCTCGTAATAGCACACAGATCATGTCTGGGATTGCCTCATGCTGCAGGTTCTGATGCTGTGGGGGTCTGCGTCCAGCAAAAGGTAGCCATGATGAAGTCGTCACGGAGCCATTTTCGACAGCTCTTGGGGTTGGTAAATCGATCGCCTGCAGTACTGTTCGAGATGCGTGGTGTTAGCTATCAGAATACGGTTATTTTAGACAAATTGGTGCGTACCTCGGATGCGCAGTGCGCCGACAATCACCTGGCCCGGGATAGCCGCCGCCTTCTCAGATGCGCTGGCCAGTGCAGCGCGTGTGGGAGATAAAGATACTTGCGTGGAGGGTGCATCGATGACCGTGGTGGCCGCACTCATGGAGCCGCCGTGGCAGCGACTTGAGCTAGAAGTCTAGACGCTTACAGTGAAGAGGGCTATAACAGTCTGGGATTCGTAGTAACACCCATCACAGTATTACAGAATACTTATGGAGTCTAGCATGATGGCTATAATATATTATTTTTTTTACATGTTAGTACGTGTAGTACACGGTGTATCACAGAGGTAATATTCTAAAACTAATCCTCAGAAATTAATAAATAATTCTAATCAAAATTATTTTTATTATTAATAACCTTCACCCCCAGTTAAGAATTATTATCAGATTATTATTCCAGAGGAGGACATAGATGGTGACTTCGAGAGATCTGATTGGCCGGTGAACAAAAGATGTTTACTGGATGGCATTCAAACGAAAATAATTTAAATTTTTAATGGTTTTTTT
>NW_008649009.1:78017-82597 GCF_000247585.1 Phytophthora nicotianae INRA-310 | reverse complement strand
CCCCCCCCTCGAACAAAAAATTGCTTATGTCCTCTTCTAATGGTCTGGCGTGTTGGAGATTGAGATCTTGAACGCTATCGGTACACCCTGTTTAAATTTTTGAAAAGCGAAAAGGTCGTTTTTCTTGCAAACTCACTTATGTACGAAATTGGAACAACCAACTTTAAACGCGATTATCTCGATAATTCTCAAAGCCGCATTAATTACATTTTGTTTGACGCAGTCTCACATGTACCGTATTACACGAGATCTCTGCAACCCTGTAAAAAGTACTGATTAAGTGATTAGTAAAAAATCAAAAATCTGTAAAAAGTTTGAACCCATGCCCAACTCCAGAGCCAACCATCCATTCACAAATAAAAGCATGCGTATTCTAACAATGCGGTCTGTGCCTCATTTAAACAGCCAGAAATCTAAAGCCATTGACGAGGCTAACGTGCACGGCATATCTACAGAGCTCGCCAAGAAGTACAACATTCACCGCACGACGCTGTATCGATGGGTGAAACCTCAAGTAAAGATCAAGGCTGCTCGCCCTACGAAGAAGTTTGCGGTTGATACGCACCGAGGTCCGTCTATTAAGTATCCAGAACTGAGAAAAGGTATGAACATTCACTTTTTTTCTTTTTTTTAAATTTGTCATTCTAACCAACTAGGAGCAGGCTTCTAGAGTGGGTGACTGATATGAGGCGCAATAGGTCATGATGTGTCACTAGTGAGTGTCTCCTGATTGTAGGCGGGCGCTTCGAGCCACGATTGCTCTATGAGAGAACAGAGCGTGCAGCAGTGGAGTATTTGCGGCGTTTTAGACTCCGAAACAGGTTCTCCGTACGTCGCATCACTCACCGAGGTACTAAGCATCGCTCAGATTTAGAGGTACACTTTTTCTATTATTATTTCTTGTAATATCTTTTGGGTATTAATTTGTACATTTCGATGTAGACTGTTGCTACTGCTTTTGGAGCAAGCATGCACTGGTCGACTGAAAATAGCAGTATTAAAATCATGCTTTCCGGGACTCAGCAAGTACGAGCATGTGTACAATATGGATCAAACTTCAATCTACATTGATATGAACCCAAACACAACGATCGCTTTTACTGGCGACAGGAATGTAGACGTCGTGCAGTCGATGTCCGAAAATGCATTCCGTGCGTCAGTATTTTTCTGCGCGTCAACGACAGGTAAAAAAAATGCTGCCGCTTATTGTTTTTGCCGGCATTCCTAACGCCGACGTGCGTGATGAGCTTACAAACCACCCTTTGCATCAAGATCGTGTTATACTCACGGTGCAACGGAAGGCGTACTGTGACGAATGCGTGATGCTAGAATGGATCGATGAGGTAAGTTTTATTTAAGCTTTCTCTTTTGATGTTTTCTTAAATAAATATTTTCTGCAGGTATGGTGTTCTGATGCGTGCAATCAGAGGCTTTTATTGCTTGACAGTCTGAAAACGCATAAAATGGCTAGTGTGCGTGCTAAGCTAGAAGAAGAATATTGTACCGAAGTTGAGTTCGTCCCCCCATGTATTACAGGCCTTGCCCAACAGATGGATGTGGCTGTGATGCGAATGATTAAGTCAAGGTGTCGAAGGCTACACGTAAACTACCACATTGACCATGAGTTTCCCGATTATACTACTGCGCGTGTTTTTTTTATCACACAGATCGTGATACTTGCGTGTTAGAGCATTGAGGACGAGCGCATTGATCGTTTTTTTTTAAGGCCGGTCTTTTACCCGCGGGTCCACGTGAGCCCGATGGCACTTTTAGGAACCTTCTGATGTAGCCGAATCAGCGTTAGATCATGGGTCTGAATATGTTTTTACTTTTACATCTTTTGTTTAAGATCTAATTATTATTTTAAACACGGATGGGTGTCTGTTGTGGAGGGTGTGTCACTTCAAACCTTTTCGTCGTGTTTTGACTTTTTACGTTCGGGTTGCATCAATTCGTGGTTGCAGAGATTTCGTGCAATACTGGTACGGTATACACTACGCGACAGGATAGATCGGCCATAACTTCGTCAATTTTAGGAGTTGGAGCTTGCCATTTAGATATGTTTTATAGCTAATTCAGAGTAAGACGGTGCTTGTCTGGATTTAACAGTCTATCAGGTGGCTAGCATACAGAGCATCGCTTTTGGCACTGCGACAGATTATATCGGTCACCCGATCTATCCTGTCGCGCAGTTTATACGTCCCTTGTTGGCACAGCCAATCAGATTCACCGAAAGCGAAGCCATTTGAGCCATTCAAATTATTACGTGCGTGTCTTATCACTTTAATATGGCTGGGGGAGACGAACTGTCGGTGTCGACGTTGTCGCTTGGAGACGAAGGCGTCCAGGTGGACGAGAAGCTTGATGCTGTGCGTCAGAGCGTGATATCGGGTGATGTGGAACAGTTTCTGGCAAATGCGGGTGATATCGGGGACAAGTCGCCGCTCGTGTTTCTCATGGATTGGCTGCACACTTGGCAACAGGAGTACGAGGCCTTTGTGCACGTCCTGGGCGTGCAAGAGGAGACTGAAGATGGACAAGAACCCACGGAGACTGAGAAAGACCTGGCCGAGATGGAGGCTGAGGCTGAGCGGCTTATGAAGGGCTTCGGCAAAGTGGCGACTGCGCTGCTGCAGCGTCTGAGCATTAAGAACCCGGACACCGTGGTGGACCGCCACGGCTGGACACTGTTAATGCAGGCAGCTAACTCAGGACTGTGCGAGCTGACAGAGGAGCTGGTGGCTCGCAAGGCTGACGTGAACTACGGCGGCACAGCCAAAGACGCTTCCAACCCGCTCTACTTGGCTGTCGAGTCGGAACACACTGCTGTGGCCTTGCTATTGCTTAAGAACGGTGCGATCGAGTCGGCTACTAAGCTCGTCACGACGCCTTCAGTAGGCGCAGAAACTGGTGATGACGACGATGACGCGGAGGACGATGACTGCGCACTGTTCCAGGCCTGTCGCTTCGGCCTCTTGAGTGTCATCAAGGAGATGCTCGATCTTGATGTGGACGTCAACTTCGCACTTCCCTCAACAGGCGATCGTGCTTTGCACGTGGCTGTGATGTTCGAGATGCAGGAGGTGGTGGAGCTTCTGGCTACAAGCGACAAAATCGACTTGAATGCGCTGAACGAAAGTGGCCAGACGTGCCTCTTTGGCTGCTCAGGCGTTGAGATCGTCAAACTGCTTGTGACCAAGGGCGTGGACCCCAATATTAAGGATATCGACGGCGAGACGGCTCTGTCGATGGCGCAGGCGCTTGGTGACGACGAGGTGGCCGAGTACTTGGAGACGGTGGCTCAGTAGTTTTGTACATTTTTTTTCTTCTCTTTCGAGCAAGTATTGCTGCTAACACAAATGTTAAGATAGATTTCTTTCAAAACGAATATCTTTGGATCCACTACACGTTCGAAGCTAAGCTCCCAGCATCATGACGGGTTGGCGCAGAGTAGGTTCCAGGAATTCTGGAAGTAGGTGTTCACTGTTGTAGTCGTCCAAAAGATACTTGAGCTTTTCCCCCTTTAGACGAATTTCCTGGTCGTGAGACTTTAAAAACATGCTGTCTCCGTGTGCTCGCAATGCCAAATACAGCGACAGCCATGTTTCACAAGCCGTGCCAACGCATTCCATCGGCTTAACGCCTTCCTCATCTAGCAGCGAGAGAAATTCGGGAAACATCGACTGTTTCTCGAACAGATTTTCGCCAAAAATCTCCACCAGCTGAGCTTCCGAGCACCACGCGCTCATGAGAATAAACACAAAGGCGCACTTTGCACACTTGCAGCACCACTTGTCGCCATCAGGAGCTTCGTTGCAGCTCAAAAAGACGGGGAGGAAATTCTCAGAGCTCCCGAGAGATCGACTCGCAAATGTCCGTGCGATTTGGACCTCCCACAGGTGTTGCAGAGCCGAAAAGTAGTGTAAATCTTCCACCAAATACTTGCGGATATAGGTGTGTACTCGTGTCTCAAAGTCAAAGCTCTTGTCGTACTGGTGGTTGACTGCTCGACCCTCGTGGACAACGTTGTTGCCGTAATTGGCGCTACGTTCATTGCCCACTGCAATATGGGTAAAATCACCCAAAATGGCTGCTAGTACGCTGTCAAAAGCCACCAGAGCAGCCCACGGGTGACCTGCCGGCTGGTATCGCGTACCCGCAACTTCACTTTCCCATATCTTGTCATCCATGTTGTGTTCGAAGCGGAATGCTGAAGCACCGGTACGGTTCTGCGTCATCTTCATGATCCTCTTGAATCTCCAGCTGCGTTCAAACTCCCGTGGGCGGTCTCCAACATGCAGCCACGCACAGGGCGTTTCACTCGACGATAGCAGTTGATACACCACGAGTGAATCCTTGCCACCACCTCTGAAAGCCAACCGAACCACTAAGTCAATCACCCAATGCCCCAATTATTACCTACAATACTTACAATGGAACTAGAACTTTGGTCTTGCCTTGCTGTTCCAGTTTCCTGTCTGAAAGCACTGGAAGAGCATCACTAGCTGATGCATCTACGAGAATGCGTAGACGATCACGATCCAACCCGTGCAAATACAGATACTCGCTTAATACGTTCT
>NW_008649009.1:62089-76302 GCF_000247585.1 Phytophthora nicotianae INRA-310 | reverse complement strand
ATATTCGCTTGTTGAGGACTTTTTCGTACCTTAAGATTCTCAATCTTTCGAAAAGAAGCTCCATCTTTGCCTCAGCACGCCTCCTTCTACTTGATTCCTCTGATACTGTATTACTGGCATCTCCCTGTGACGAAGGTCGTGACTGTGGTGGAGTTTCTTGCTGTTGGTCAGAGGAGGAGGGATGCGAAGGATTATCACTTTCAGGCGTGGATTTACTTCTGCTACTTCGTGTTCGAGTAGAACGCGTCTCTGAGTCTGGTCTAGCGCTATTGTTGCTTTGAGAGGCAGCCTGATGTTTTTGCATTCGTTCCTGCAATACAGCACTGGGCGGTCTCGTTCTACAAAATTCCCATACTTCCTGCACGCTCGGTCGGTCGGATGGCGTGAGGGAGATCATGCGTTTTACAATTCCGCGTAGATGATCACTATAGACCTCCGGGATCTCTTCATAGTAACCTTTGTTAATCTTCTGGAACAGCCCCACAAGATTCAACCCTTCCGACTTAAAAGGCGATCGAAGCATCGCAAGTTCGTACAAAATACACCCCATAGACCACACGTCGCTTTTCCAGTCGTAACTTTCGCCACGCAGCACCTCCGGCGACATATACAGCGGCGTCCCCACTTTCGACCGAGCCTCTATCGTATTTTCGCTTAAATATCGACCCAATCCAAGATCACCTACTTTGACTACCCCTTTGAGAGTTAAGAAAATATTCGCCGGTTTGAGATCACGGTGCATAATTCGGTTCTGGTGTAGATACAGAATCGCACCGCAGAGCTGCGTGAAGTATCTCCATATCGTGCGTTCATCAAAGCGCACCCCTTTCTCATTGGCCTTTCGAATTTGACGCTTGAGATCACCCGCTTCTGCCCACTCAAATGCAATGTAAAGCTCGTTATTCTGGACGAATGCATCCAGATATTGAATGATGTTTGGGTGACCAACCGACTGCACCAGACGCACCTACAAAACCGTAACCACAGCAGAACAACATCGACAAGTTATCAACATTTACTCGTAATAAATACACTTTGCAGTATTGCAATACGCACCTCTTTCAGTGTTTTTTCGCGAGCTTTGAGGTTCATCATGTCGAAAATGGCGATCTTCTTGAGTGCCACTGCCTGATTATCATGTCGTCGCTTGGCCTTATACACTACTGAGAATTTTCCTTTTCCAATGGGTTTTAGTACCTCATAGTCATCTAACTGACCCCCATCGGAGAACAGCGCGCGCTGCTCGTCAGTCAGCGACTCCATCGAAGCGAGGAGCTCAAGAGTCAGCAATGGTACAGTCTGCAACCTTTGAAGGCACAATCGATTACGAAATTTCAACCAATTGTAAAATCGTTTTAAACACAATTTTTACCAATAAAGAAGAGACACAATTTGGCACACTGAATCAGCAAACTTTTAGTTTTAGAGACGAACAAGCAGGGGCTTCCATTGTGTAGAACCACTGAGTCAGTCTCCACCTCAACACGCAACCGGACAACGAGCCAACACACCGGCAAGACTTGATCACTACTACGTTTGGTACACATCAGTGGCCTTAGAGTATTGATTCTACCAACTTTTTGACTTTCCTGGATCGATCGACTACACGGGTGGTCGACGACATCAACTGGTTCGAGCGACGTCAGTAGTGACGTCCTCCCCCCCTACGAACCAACCCAGAAACTACGGTACTTGATCCTACCTGGTACCTGTAGGTAAGATTGTCGACACTACAAGAAAAACAGTGATCACTCTTCTTAGTCCATCAAGATTTACTAAATTTGTTATATTGTTAGACAAGACAGATAGCCAGCCAGTCTACACCACAAACCCCAAGTACATACCATTTACTGATTAAACTTGAGAACCATGCCTCGACCTCGCAAGAAAGCTCGCTCGTCATCGGAGAGCGACGACGAATATGCGCCACCGGCTTCAGCTCGACGCCCATCAATGTACGAAGTATCCTAGATACTTTAATTTCTTTCTCTCTAAAACCGAGAGACAACTATCACCTCATTTTGGTAGCAGTAATAATGACTCCTAACTGTTGCTGTCGCTACCCGATGCACTGCAGTAAGGTGAAGCCACGGGAGCAGCGTGATCGTCGTGCTCCAGCGGCATTCTCACCAACTGTCGATACGCCAACGCGGAAACCTCGGAAGCCCAAGGAACAAAGTTTGGAGACAGACGACAACTCTGCTTCAGCTCCTACTCCTGCTCGTCCGGAACACAAGCGACTAGAGAACAAGATCAAGTCGCAGGTAAGTTACAGGGACATGAGATAGATACATTTTACACAGACGTTTGTAGTCAACGACGCTTACTGATGTGTATCCATATTCAGGCGCACCGACTGCGCTATCCACTAGCATTCATTGATGCCTACGAAGCTGAAGGCTGGAACAAGTCGAGTCTGGACAAACTTAAGCCCAGCAAGGAGCTCGACGCAGAGCGCCGCAAGATCGAGAGAGGACAACGTGCGCTTATCGACGGTCTGCATGAGTTAAAGGCTTTATACGCCAACGAGCCGCAAGTGCCACCGATGGCTGTGTTCGAGGATGTTCACTGTTCTCGCTGTGGGAGCACCGACATCGAGCAAGACAACGACATTCTGCTCTGCGACAGTGTCGGCTGCCATCGCGCCTACCATCAAAAATGTCAGACGCCAATTGTTCTGACAGCCAAGATCCCAGCAGGCGACGAGCCTTGGTTCTGTGAAGTGTGTCTAGCAGTCTTTGAGTGCCTCAAATCGATTAACTCGGTGTTTGGGACGACGTACGAGAACGTCGAAGACTTGTTCCCAGAGCTCACTCAGGCTAAGCAAGCCACAGCGGATGCTAGTAGCTCTGCTCAGTCAGAAGAGGAGAGTGCTACTGCTACGGCTCCTCCTGATGAAGATGATGAAGAAGAGAATGATGAGGACTTCGTTTTACATGATGAAGAGAGCGACGAAGATGAAGAAGAAGATGACGAGAACGAGAAGAAAACAGAAGCAGGCGGTGAAGAAGAAATGGCCGAAGAGGTTCCCGAGAGCGCTCAAGACCTGCTGTATCTCAGCAAAGACGACGTTATCGATGTGAATCAGTACGTTTTAGTGCTATGCTATCGCTGGCGTGTGTCTGACTCGATATTGACTCTGTTATTGCACTTGAACAGTCGATCGTCGCGTTCTAAGAGTGCGATTTTACCACCAAAGCCCGTTGATAACAAGGTAAGCCTCATCGGTGAGCCTGCTGCCAAGATTGACCCTAAGACTGGCGAAGTGATTCTTGGGGTCGTTGCAAAGCTGGAACCACCGTCTCAAGGGAGATATTCACGCTGGCGCATTGACTACCGTGACGGCAGCTCGGAACTTCTGACGCGCAGTAAGACTCAGGCTGCCATCAATCGTGCTGCTGTCGCGGACAGTGACGACGAGGACGGAGGTGACTCGGAGGCACTCATTGTCCGCGGCAAACGCAAACGCAACGAGGTGGACTATCGCCAGCTTAACGAGCTAATGTTCGCGGGCAAGGACGAAGACAGTGAAGAAGACGAGACGTTTGAGGTTAAGGAAGAGAGTGAAGAGGAACCTGACGAAGAAGAGGAGAATGAGGATGATGGAGAAGAGAATGAGGGTGAAGGTAAAGAAGAGTCTGCTGAAAGCGTGTCGGATCAATCATCGCCGACCACCGTGACTGCATCGCACGCCGCAGTTTTGCAGTCCTCCATGCACGAAGGTCTGCTATCCTAGAGTGTTCACCGCTCTGGGGTGTCCAGAATCTCACGTAGCAAGAGTTTAGATGCAGCAATCATAGATTCTTCAAAAATTCAGGGTTTGCTTTGCGCTTTGATTTGCTACATGTGTGCTAATACATGGGGAATGCTGGGTCAACTCCGCCTTCCTTTGCGTATTCAGTGTATCCTCCGTTGACGTTGAACACGGTCTGAACTCCATGATCCACCAACCATCGCGTCACCTTGACCGAGTCAATACCGCGTCGACAGATCACAAAAGTTCGTTTAGGAAGCTGCGCCGAACTATTCGTTTGAAAGCTATGAAGGTTCTTGATAACTTGAGTTGGATCCTGTTTCATGAGCTGAGCGGTAGGAATGTTCACTGCCTCGGGGAAGTGCACCATCTCGAACTGGGTGGGCGCACGTGTGTCCAGCAGAGCATAGCTGTTTTTCATAGTGTTTTGCTCTTCTCTCTCCTTTGCCATTAAAGCAGCCTTGCGTATGTTCGCAAATTCTTCAGTGCTAACACGGAACTGTGGGCTGAGATCATCAACGATCGTAGTTTCATCCGTGCAATTGCCTTCTACTAATAATGATGCATGTAATGGCATCATTTTGTGCTTTTCATATGTATCATGCACTCCGCATGACGGACAGTCTGGATTCCGCTTTTTGCCGATTTTCAGGCGCCGGAACTGCCCGTCGTACGCATCGTAAAAGCACTGTACACCAACAAAAGGTTCTCCGATTCCGGTGATAATCTTGACCGTCTCCATAGCTTGCAGACATCCAATCACGCCAGGCACAACACCAATCACACCGTTCTCCGCGCAACTCATTGCAACCCGAGGCGGCGTTGGATACAAACATCGATAACATCCAGTGGCGTTCGAGTCATCCTCATACGTGAACACCGTCACCTGGCCCTCCAGTCCTAAAGCACTACCCGATACCAACGGTTTATGAAGTTGGGCACACGCGTCATTAACGAGATAGCGAGTGCCAACATTATCTGAGGCGTCAACAACCACGTCGTAGTCTCCAACAAGTTTCAACGCGTTCACAGCGGTAAACCTTGTTGGATATACCACACACTTCAGCAACGGGTTAAGCTCCAGCAGCCTTCTCTTAGCCGATTCCACTTTCTTTTCTCGATTTCTGGCCCCCTTTTCATCGTGCAAAATCTGCCGATGCAAGTTGCTTCGATCGACGTAATCACTATCCACAATAGCCAACGTACCCACGCCCATTGCTGCCAAGTACATCGCCACAGGCGACCCAAGTCCACCAACGCCAATGAGTAGGACACTTGCAGCACGTAGCGTGAGCTGCGCCTTGACTCCAAATTCCTTAACGAGCATCTGCCGTCCATAACGCTGCAGCTCCACCCTCGAGAAGGGCGAGTACGTCTGAGTCTTCGATGAATTTTCCTCATTGTCGTCCTCGTAGTCTTCTGTAGCCACTTCTTTAGGTTTCCGGTGCATTGTAAGCTGAGATTGAAGCTGGGCATTTTGCGCACGAAGCTTCGCCAGTTCACGCTCCAATTCCGTGCAACGGGAGCACGCAGGAGCAGACATTGTGGAACTTTGTCACTGTCGGTAAATCTGGAGCGCAATTTTGACAATAGAGATCGTAGTGCAAATTTTGCAATAATTTTGGATTGACTGACGTGGCGTGTCATTTTCTTGCGGGACCTTGGATCATGGCGCTCGTTGGTGTTCTGCGCTCGCGTCGTCACGTGTTGCTGCATGTTGCTGCCTCTACTATTAGCGGAGAACGCGTTGTTCCTACATTTCGCGTTGCAACGCTGTCTACTTCATCGAATTCGCATTTGGAGGACAAAAAGCCGATCTTGGAACTGCTTCAGCGTGTGGCAGATGGAAAAGTCTCACCTCAAGAAGCGGCGGAACTCTGCGGTCCAGCAGCAGAGTACGAGGCAGTGGGGGATTTTGCTAAGATCGACACGAAACGGGAGGCGCGTACGGGGTTCCCCGAAGTGGTGTACGCTGAGAGCAAAACATCGCAACAGGTGGCGGCTATCATGAAAGCCATGATTGACGGAGGAGAGGACAACGTGATGGCTTCACGCGTTACCCCACAAGCTGCTGATCAGATCCGCGCACTGATGCCGGTACGCAAGCGCTACCCGCGCGAATTTAAGCGACAGTGGAGTCATGGCTGTTTTTGATTGTGTTCAACAGGGCCAGCACCTGACATACTACGAGATGCCACGGATCTTGGCATCGAAAACACTGGAGAGTGCAACGAAGGGAGATGTAGAAATGGTATTGGGCTGTCTTGGTACTGTGTTGCTCAAGTTGTGTTTCACCTAGTGCCATATATTGGGCAATGTGTTGTAGGATTGCCCCACTGCGTGTGTGCTATGTGCCGGCACTTCGGATCTCCCCGTTGCAGAAGAAGCCGCTGTTACACTTGGTGAGAACTCGATAGCATTGTATGGATATTCACCATTGGCAAACTAACCGTATTCTTTGTAATCGATAGAGTTGGCGGACTACCGTGTCACCAGATTGTACGACGTGGGCGTAGCTGGAATCCATCGCTTGTTGCGCAACCAGCACATTTTGCGAGCATCAGACGTTGCCATTTGCGTTGCTGGAATGGATGGCGCTCTACCCGGTGTTGTGGTGCGTCGTCCTCCACTGTACTAAAGATGCTCAAGATCTCTAGTACCTTGCGTTCTGACCAACATACTGCCCAATGCTCACAACAGGGTGGCCTCACGTCAGCTCCAGTGATTGCGGTTCCTACCAGCGTCGGCTACGGTGCAGCGTTCGGTGGCTTGGCACCGCTGCTAACAATGCTTAATGCTTGTTCTCCTGGCGTCGGCGTGGTCAACATCGACAACGGCTTCGGTGCTGCCGTCCTCGCAGGTAAGCAAACCATGTTGAGCCACACTACAGTCACTTCAACAGTCTCACTTCAATCGTCCTGCACTGTCCTCCAGCGCGTATCTTGCAGCAGCTCCGTTAACTGACAACTCACTGGGTCTTATAAACCCGCTAGCCAATGCCATGCTGTCATTAACGATTTTTAGCCAGTCATTGTTGGGAATATCGTAACTGTTTCAAACTGCTCAAATCCATTACCTTCCGACCAAGAGCATTAATGGGCCGGAAGAAGTCGCCAGTGACCCGCAACAAGAGCATTAGCCGGCATCCACAAGCCAATAGATCGACGTTGTCTACCTCCAGTCAGTCCTCGCTGCGCGGTCAGGCGTCCATCAAGCAAAAGCTGACCGTTATGGACACAGAGTCGTCGTCTGACAGCCTCCCTCCGGGCCAGAACCTGCACACAGCGCTCCCTATTGGACGAGAAGCCCGCGTGCGACGACCGAAGCACCGACGCAAGCGACGCAGCAGTGGAGACGATGTAGCGGTCAGTAGATGCGATGATTCCAGTGACGAAGAGAGAGAAGAGGAAGAGCAAGAGCAAGAAGAAATGATAACCATCTCCGCAGCAGAGCTTGAAAAATGGCAGCAGAGGGTGATTGCTCATGTAGAAGATCATTTTACAAGTAAGTTTGCACAGCTTCCGGTGTTTTATTCCAGGTTTAAAGGTCCTGACGGTGGTTTTTTTTTCTTATACAGATGAACAGCTGAAGAGAATCGCCGAGTTCGGACGCGTACATGGGACTATAATGCAGGAGGCGAGACAATACGTGGGCAATGTGGAGATGCAGCTGAAACGTCAATTCGAGGAAGAGCGGACATCGCTTCGTGTTCAAGCAGAGGAGTACGTGGCGAAGGCCGAAGTAGAGAAAGATTCATGGCGACAGAAAGCAGGGGACTTGCGGAAGCAGGTCGAAGAACTACACAAGCAGATAGACAAACTGGAGGTAGAAAATGATGCACTCAAGATGGAGAAAGCTCAGAATAGTCAGTCAGAGGAAGAACAGCAAGAGAACCGTGAACAAACTCTGCAGACTCACTCCCCACCGAACAATCAGACGCAAGTCCAACCCGAAGGCGAAGTCAGTGGGAAAGTAGAAAACCAACCAGCAAAGGGGAATGGATATGAACTCTCCGGGCCAGGAAGTCTCCATCCACCGCTCGATGGTAAACAGGTACCTGATGGACATTCCAGTGTATTAGAGCCAACGAACCCAGCGCCTCATCATGACATAGGACTGGGGAAGGACCAACACCAGCAGACACAAGTACCGGTACAGCAATCATGCGTCAGCTCTTCGCCTGTTAACGGAACTACCCAGTTGAAGCCAAGCGTGACTCAAGATGGTCTTCTAACGACAAAAACACCTGAGCCGCGTAATGACGCTGGCAAATTACGAGCTCCAGGGGAAGATGCCTAGAGCATCTTACAAGTATTTAAGCCATTTCACTAACGTTACAAGCGATTTTTCACTTGTAGATAACCAAGAAAGTCGCATGAGTGTTACGAGTGATATTCATTTGATGTATTACCGATCAAACAGTAAACGACAGTTGCCGCTTACTACAGAAGGTCTACCTACAGATAGCTGTTGTCTCTCATTTAGAGAGGTAATGCCGTTTACACTGCGCTGTTGCTCGATTTACACTCCTTACCGGCACCGATAGTCACCGGCACGTGCCAGCAGTGGCCCTTCTGGTATCCTCCCTTGACGATCTCATCCTTCTTCACACTGAAAGTCCACGAGTCATCGAACGTCACGAACTCAGTCTTCAGCCAGTCTTCCGAGAAGTGCAGCATGAAGAAACCGTATGGGTTACCAGCAGCAATCCACGCGTGCTCGACGTACTTCTCAGCAACCTCAGGCGGCAGACCCGACGTCTCGGACTGGATGCCACCGCCACCTCCGTTCTCGTAGAAGTGAGTGCCCCAGTTACTGATGTCGTGGTTGAAGCCGTGCGTGTGGCCGTTGAACCAGACGTGAGCGCCATATTCCTTCGTGATCATAAACCACTCCTTCATCTTGTCTTCACTCATGTGGAAGTGAGGAGAATAGTGCGAGTTGATGATCTTCCACGTAGCCGTGGATGCCTCCAGGTCCTTCTTCACCTGCTCGAGAGAGTCGTCCCACCACTTCTTGATAGTGTCAGCACAGGCATTGTACATGTCGGTACTACCACCAGCACACAGCTCGTCACCAGGGGTGCGATCGTTGCACGTGTTGCCAAGTTTCTTGGCCTCAGCTTCACTCAGTTTTTTCTTCTTCACGTATCCGTAACATTGGCAGCAGATCTGCATCACACCGTGTGAGTCAGCAAAGTTCGTGTCAATGTTGAAAATATCCACCGACACGCCGTTCTCCTCGACGCTCTCGACGTAGTAGTGGTCTGACAGTTTCCAGCGGTCACTGTTGGCACTCTTGTACTCCTGCTGCAACGAGAACTTAAGGTTCAGGTACTTGAGCATCTCCTCGGTGCTCTCACACTCGCGGAAGTTGTAGTCTTTGTCACCGCAGATGTACTCAGAGCCACCGAGATCGTGGTTGCCCACAACGTTGATCCATGGGATACCCTCGAGCTCTGGCTGGTCGTACACGCTCTCGAACGTGGTCTCCATACGGTAGTCGATATCGTCCGGACCGGCACCGTTCCAGTAAATGTTGTCACCGTGGCCAATGATGCGCGAGGGTTTGATGTCACCGGCGGCTTGTGCCAGGATCTCAGCAACGTTGATCTGGGCCCAGTAGTCGATCTTCATCTCAAGCGAGTCGTTGGCCACCTTGCGGTACTTGTTGCAGCACGAGCCGGGCTTGTCGGTCGTGGCTCCCCAGTCACCGATGGCGAGCATGGTGAGAGCGGCCTTGGCCTCCTCGGGGTCACTGTCAGGCTCCTTGTTGCCCGAGCCACTGCCACTGGCCGTCGTATTGGTGAGCAGATCCGATTCGGACACATTGCCCGATTTCTTGGAAGATGTTCCCGTGCTCGATCCAGAGCCGCTGGACGTGGTCTCGCCGCTGCTGGTGTTGGCGTCGCTGTCGTCGTCGCCGCCCGTGACGGCTACAATGATACCGACAGCCACGCCGATGACCACGAGGACACCGATCACGATGAGAACCTTGCGGGTTGCCACCATGGTGCCTTGGTGTTAAGGGAGTGTAACAGCAGCGAGAGAGGGGGCTCTCAACTGGCTGGTGGTGTAGCTTGGAAGCCTCTTCTTCGGGGAAGGCGACGCAAAACTGGAAATGGCTCGCGAGTCTGATGGTGCAGCGCAGCGCTCTCTGGCGTGCTCGGCCTCTACCGGCTTGAGGCCAGGAACCTCAACGCACTTGCTCCCAGTATGCTGGCCTGTCCTCAGCGCCTGTTGCCCCATTTTTCTGTGACATCCAATCACCACCGCAATGCAAGGTTGCCCTCGAACAGCGGGAGTGTCGTCCGTCGTCAAAACTGGGAAGGCGGTTGCAGTTGGGCTCACGCGGTGAGTTTACTCCTTCGATAAATAATATCCCCTACAAAGAATGAAGTAGTGGTTTTTTCAAATATTGCTAAAAACCTCGTTTATTGTATATCCCTTCATATAAAACGTTTCTGCAATTTTTGAGAGTTAGACTAAATTTCCATAAATTAACAGCCATATGGTTTTTACGTGGCAAAAATTAACCCTTTTAGTCAGTTTCAACTGGACGAACTGGCTACGTTGGAAACTTCTGTGACCGCTGCCCAATTTTGAGCAGCTCAAAACGTTTTGAGTCGAAAGCCTAAGATATCCAAACCTCCCAGCACTGCCTGGCAATGGCTGCCGACTGAGCAGCCATTGTTCGAGCGGACTCTGCTGCGGATCTCCTCTTAAGACAGAGATTCGTACATATAGCGCAGAAATCACGTTCGTGTCGTCATCGACAAGAGCGAAACAGGCCGCGCCTGTCAGCCGCCTGTCCAACAGACAAAGTTGCTGTGACTCAGTAACGCGAGGATCTTGGTGCAGGTGTGCATCAGAATTACATCTATGCGTGATCATTCTTACTTGGCTAATGCATGCAGTTGTAGGCAAATATTTTAGCAGACACCCACTTCTGCAAAGACTTCGCCTTCGCACGGACAACGCTTCGCCTTCGCACGGACAACGCTGTGAAGCAATGTTTGACCGAGTTGAACCAGCAAAGATAAGATAAAATTAGGGTTTCAAGAGGGTGGCCGTGTAGTATGCGAGGAAATCAGACGATTCCAATTTATCGTCACAGCTGTCGCCGCGAGTGGTGAGCGTATCAGTTTTAGAAAAGATTCAACGAACCAAGAGCTCGTCAAAGTGTGACCTGCTAGTCGCTCTTGCTCCACCTGATAGTCGCGCTTGCTGGAGTTCTACACACACCTTGCAGATTGTTTGCATTATATGCGTTCTTGCACTCCAAAAGCGGATACCCGCGAGTAGTATCAGATATCTACATGTATCAAGTGCTTTTCAGTACGAGGCATGTCGTTTGAACGTACATCCTGCGTTCAGTGCGATCAACTCTTGCAAAATGATTTAAGTGTGTCTCTAGGTCAAGCTTGCCGGAAGAGCGTGAAATACTTACTACATTTTTATCTTCGCTCCACAGCCTGTGGCACAGGCACCCATGCCGACAAAGAACGTTGCGCTTAAAACATCAGCTAATGTCTATTAATCTTTTTATTGAACGTAGAACTGTAATATGTGCTTGCCATGTGACCAATTGAATGTATATCGGGGTTCTGTCTTCTGCTTTCCCACATCGACAACGTTTGTCGCGTAGCCAAAGGAACTCGACCTGCATGCAGCATAGAGCACAGTGGCGTCACCAACGACGCGTTAACACAATTCTAACACGTTTCTCGAACGCCTCGAACAGTTCAAGTCGCCCAGTACATTTTTCGAGACGGACAAGTGCTGGTTGTTACGAAAGGAGCTCTATCTTCAGCCTATTGCTAGACCTCCTTACAGATCTCTTTAAGTTTTCTAAAGGGACAACGTTGGCCTTTAGTTCTTATCCAAATACACCCGAATATGCTAAGATGAAAGAGACTCGGTTTCGTAAGTACTAGAAAAAACTATCGTCAGTGCGACTGCTCTCGTAATGTGCAGGCTGCTCAATCTGAAGTTACCGTCGTCAATGATAGTTTACTCCACTTTCCACCGTCAAATGATCGTCATTGGCCGACGACTTCAACATGCGATCTTCCATTTTGCATTTCAGCCAATCATAGATTCAGATGCTCCTCAAGGCCTCATAAGCGAAAGGGGGATTTTTCTCGTTTGAGTGTCGCTTCCCTCTCTTGAGTGACATCTTCCCCCCTTCGCTCCCCTCCACCTCTTTCCCCCATATTCTGCACGAAGGGGAAAGCAGCGGATCGAGCCTCTCACTCTCGTCCGCCGTCGACGCCGTAAGCAAGTCACAGCGGAGTCAGTCGCTAGCAGACGGAGCCAACAGCCAGCCCGCAGCCTCGTAGCCCCCCGCGCTGCATTTTTCATTTTGCGTGTATTGCATACCACCACGCGACGCCCGATGGCCGACCAAGTGGATCCCAACGCCGGCGCTGAAGCCCAAGTGCCCTCGTCCTCGCAGTGGTCGGAGCACAATGCGCCCAACGGCCGCAAGTATTACTACAATGCGGTCACGGGCGAGTCCACCTGGGAGCGGTACGTCATAGCCTTGCAATACTCGATCTTTAGCATATCTCCCCGTCTACAGCCGAAACTCACGTCCTTCTGTCTGAATCTTCAGTCCGGCGGAATTGACAACCCCGCAGGCAGAATTGCCGCGTAGTGGTGCACCCCAGCAGCAGCCTCAACAGCAGCAGCCCGCCGCGGGAGGCTTCCAACAGCCTCAGCCACAACTTGGTGGACAGGCTTCTCAAGGTACGTCCACAGCGTATAGACTAGATGGGGCAGTCTTCCTTATAACATTATTGATGTCTTATTAGGTGCCGCGGCCTACGGAGGATATCCGCAGCCGTATGGCCAGCCCATGCAGTACCCGCCGCCGTACGGAGGCAGCGGCTACATGTATCCGTTCCCGCAGGCTTACGGTACGTTTATTATTGATATTTTGTGTGGATAGTTGCTGATTTGGTTGATGTTTCATGCAGGTTACCCGCCGCAGATTGTGGGCCCGGGCCCTCCGATCCAGACCACGGAGAGCGGCCAAGGTGAGATCCTTATCGTGTATAATGTGTGTTTGTGCATGAACTAAATGTTGAAAATCATCACACTACCCTCCACGTGTGTGCGTGATTGGAAACATTGCGTGTTGTGTATTGCTGCGTACAGGACCTCCTGGATGCAACCTGTTTGTCTTTCACATCCCGAACGACATGACTAACCAGGATCTCTTCAATTACTTCGCTACGTTCGGCAACGTGATTAGCGCTCGCATTATGGTGGAGAAGGAGACGGGAAGAAGCCGTGGCTTTGGTACGTCAGTGCTATATTGGAAACGAGAAAGACCATGTGTACTTATTGGCTTGAATGCATTGTTTTTAAACAGGTTTCGTGAGCTACGACAACGCTCCGTCGGCTGAAGCCGCTATTAAGGGTATGAACGGCTTCCAAGTCGGCCGCAAGCGTCTCAAAGTGCAACACAAGAAGGAGAAGAACCAGAGCCCGATGTTCGGTGACATGCCTGCCCACATGGACAACAGTGCCAACGACATGGCTGCCCAGAGTGGCGGTGCTACGTCGCTGCCCTCGGGCAACTAGAGCGCTCATCGACAGAAGACACACTACGCTATCAATATTATGGGGCATGTTCGGGGGTGGAGATCTAAAAGGAAACGAGACAAGACGGAAAGGGAAAGTGGAAAGCAGTCGTTTGCGGTCTTGGGAGTGGAGAGAGGCTGGATCGACGCGAAAAGTGAACAAGAAAACATAAAAAAAAGAGGAAAGTGTGGAGTACAGCGGAATTGGTCGGGCAGCAGTCAAGTTATTCAGGCAGCAAGAAGGAAAAGCAGTCGGTTCTGCTTGCGTTCGTGTTCCCGAAATTCATGAATCCGGTGACGTTTCGCCTTGGTAAGGAGGGAGAAGAATGTAGGCGCTTGGTACATACGTAGCGTTAGCAAGCAGACGGCGTAGCCGACCTCGTAAAAGCAAAGACCTGTCGGGCCGCTTCCGCTCATTGTCGATTCCTTCTCCATTGTCGATACATAGATTGAGATTTGATGCCAGCTTCAACAACGTAGATCCATAACTTCAAGCCACACATGGATTTCAAAGCGTCAGTGGGTTTGCCCTACCCGTTTGGAGAGCATTTGCAGGTCTATTCGAGAAGACATACCGAGACTCCGCTTTCTAGGCGCCTAGCTTTCGATAGGAGACTCGCAGTCGTCATGCTGCTGATACAGGTAGCCAAAGTGCATCCGCCACACACCAACCATTCCAAGGTGACGGCGATCACGCCTGTGGGATCCGTCGTCTCGACGACAAAAGAGATCACACACTCATCACGCCACCCTGGTGTGTCTCATTTGCCTGGTCCTGCACGCAGGTTTGCCACGCCTGGAAATGGTTTGAGGCAATCTGCATCAAACGACTGGCTGACGCGGCACCGCTGTTCATCAACTGTGGCTTCC
>NW_008649009.1:57850-59549 GCF_000247585.1 Phytophthora nicotianae INRA-310 | reverse complement strand
CTCAAGACGCTTAGCCAGCACCCGGGATTTTGCTCCGTGGACTGCAAGTCGAACATGGTCTACCTCGAGAAGGTCAACCGCACCATCCGCGCCATGAAAGATGCCGTGCAGGAACACCGTCAGCAAAAGCAGGCAGAGCAGAAGCAGACAGAAGAGAAGCAACAAGAAGAGCCTGTTGAAGATGAAGCGGACGACTGCTTGGAGGTCGTTGAGACGGAATGCAAGACGTTCGCTGAGTTCGGCCTTGAGTCGCGTATTCTCGAGGCTAGCAACGTTGAGTGGGCCTTCAGCGCTATGTATTAAACCGCGCTCGCATATGAATGCGACCACGCGCCATATATACGATAGAATCGATGTTAGATAGATGTACACAAGACATTGTAAAAGTAAATCGAGTCCAATGCAACAAAATTTAAACCATTGCAACTACTGCCTCAAATTTAAACAAAAACAAACATCACGTAAAAATTATCACATGAAGTATTGGGCTACTACGAGAAGCAGGACGAGGACCACCGGTAGCAGATAGTAAACGTACTTGAAATGCTCCGACTCGGTCACGCCGAATGTAAGATCCATGGGAGAGCCAAGTTGTCCGCCGATCTCCATCGCAGCCCATGCAGCAGCATCTTTACCTGAGGCACCACCGAGGATCTCCAATGCGTTCTCCACCGCCTTTACTGTGTCTTCGTCGGGAAAAACATGAACCGCTGCCGAAAAATGGGAACTCAATCCGGCAGTGGAGCGCCATGGCACCAAACCTCGCTGAGCAAGTCGAATGACACCACCTTCTTTGAACACTTCGTTTGGCTCAACTACTCACAAAATCCAGAGCAAAAGGTCAGAAACGAGAGCCTGATTTCTCTGTGTTGGACACAAGTGCCAAGCGTATCAGTGCTTACCTTCATCATCCTCGGCCCACCTCTCCCGAGCTAAAGCGATACGTACCAGCAGCGACTTGACAAAGTCTCGCTTCAGGTACTTCGCTGCCACCTCATTGGCTTCAGGTTCGCTTTGAGATACGAACGCGACGCAACTAATTGCTCCGTGGATACCACCAAGCGGCTATCAACAAAGCAAAAAAGAAAATCAATATTCCAATAGTGAGTTCAACTTCGTCGTCGCACTTACATCCTCGACAAGTTTTTGAGCTTCCGGGGGTGTCAACGTCAGCAGGTTCATATGCTGAGCGTTCGTATCACCCGTCAGCTTAGGTACGGCAATGGCATCCTCGACGCGTCGGAACAGCGGCTTCATTTGGCTCTCCACCTCGTTCATGCGTTTCTCAGCCACCTCCGTTGCAGTCATGGCAGCAGTTGGAGCGACATTGATGAACGGGGTGGGTTCGTCGAGATCGATCAGCGTTCGATACTGCTTGAATTTAATATCCTTCGTCGAGGTCTTGCGTTCCGCTTGTAGCATTTGTGTCTTGTTGACATCCACCACGTTGTAGAAACTCTGGAAGGAGATGTCTCCATGCGGGGACACACGTGCAAGGTAGTGGACATTTTCGCCCACTATCACATTGGAGGGCAACGCGACCGCCTCCGCTGTAGCTCGGAGGTACGGCACCAAGTTCGACAGTACGTCCCGAGCCGAAACCACATAGAGCCCCAGCACGCTGATGCCTCCGGGCAGCAGGCGGTCTACTTGTTGAGCGACTTCTTGCACCCAGTCGACCGATACGTCACTGAGTCCG
>NW_008649009.1:53969-55960 GCF_000247585.1 Phytophthora nicotianae INRA-310 | reverse complement strand
CATCAATGGCGTGGTGTCAAAAATTTACGGGTCGCGATTATGTGGGACGGCCGGACAGGGAACTATCGTGATCGACACTTGTCCTGAACAAAATATCGAGTGAAATTGATTGCACCTGCACTGCAAAAAAATTCATTAAAAAAAAATAAACTTCAGCGTTTTGTACAAAACAAGAAGCAAAAGGTTTTACTTATATCATGGTACAGAGTCAACTGCACACTTACGGTTATCCCACTTGTCTCCAATTCCTACGTTGGTAATGTGATGCATCCACGTGGCGGCGAGCTACTCCAGCGCCCTGCTCATTGACACCGAATGTATTCTATTAATGGCCTTGCACTGCGAGTCGCAGCTATGTAGTAGTTGCGATTGCGGATTAATACGCGTATTCACAAAGTAAGATCTTGTGCATGTAGAGCACTCACCTTAGCATGATGTAAGGTGTTCGACACCAGTCAGGATGCAGCGAGACCTTGTTTTCTCTCTCCCTACCAGATACCAACCTGGAGGAGATAGGTATGTATTGACGCAGCACATCGACCGTCTCTATTCGACGCGAAAGGAGAATGTAGCTGGATGAAAAAAAAAGCAATCTATGTTTATAAATGCAGCTTATAAGCTTCAGACTTTTCTACATCTCACGTTACAACTCTATCGTGAGGCTCTAAATTTACAATTGGCTCTCAGTTTTTTAGTACACGGCGCTGAAAGACCATTCGACATTGCTGGCGTCCAGCACGCGAGTTTCAAGACCAAACTCAGCAAACGACTGCGCATGCTTCAAGCTGTGCACAGGTTCGGGGGCAGCAACGTCGGTCTTGGGGGAGGCCACGGGCTGCATCTTGGCAGCAGACTGTTGCTCGACCTCGACCGGCTGTGGCTCTTGTTGCGTCACTGGTTCCTCGCGAACCTCTTGCTCTTGTACGCGTTGGCGTTCATCGACCGCGTCCTTCATGGCGCGGATGGTACGGTTAACCTTCTGGAGATATACCATGTTGGACTTGCAGTCCACGGAGCAGAAGCCCGCGTGCTGGCTCAGTGTCTTGAGGTAGATGAGCTCGCAGTTATTGCACTTCTCGCGCTTGCTGTCCCAGTGCGCAACGCGGCGAGTTGTGACTTGCTCGGACGAGGTGGGCGTGGTCGGCGCGGACCCCATGCTCGTCTCGAACTTTTGCAGGCAGGCGTCCATTCTGATGGTCGTAATGGGGGTGGGAGTTGATAAGGAGTGCTTGGGTGACAGGAGGCAAATCCAAGAGTGAGTGAGTAGCGATCCGTTCGGGGGACAGCTTTGGGGACAGATTGGCCGCGGACTCACCACTGCGCTCCATCTGCTTCACATAGGACGGGACTGGCTACAGGCTCTTGAGCGCAGGAATTGGTCCCAGCTGCCTATGGTGAACGCCGAGATTGGACAGTTCGGCGATACCAGCAGCAGAAACACGAGCTGAGCCCAGCACCGCACAGCGTGAGCACACCGAGGTGGCTTCTTGTCGGGGCTGGCTCGGAGGTGCTGTACATGCTTAAAAGAAAATATCCTGTAACAACTACTGAGTACAAGGCAATAAAAAAAATGCTGTTCATGCTCCTCCGGCTTTGTCCTGTAGACGACACTGTACCGGCATGGATGAATGGTGCCGGCACTTGCACCGCTGTGCAGCAGAGTAAAGTAAGTTTACGAAAAGCGAGCAAAGGAGTTGTTCAGCAACTTGTTGAGGAGATCGTAGTGTTGCAGGTCTCGTTTTCAACGGGTAGCTCTACAATTTCTACAATTTCTGTGTAGATCGGCTACCCTAGCCGGTTTTTCCGATGAAAATGGATCAAGATGTGTGGGGTTTTGATTCAAGTCCAAGAGTCTTGAAGTATTTTGCATGAAGGAGGGCTGCCTCAAGTCCGGCACTGCCTGTGCGCCAGCAGTCTCGCCTTCACGCTGGCCGAGGATGAGCCGGGATTCTCACACATCAAGGCAGGCTTTGCAAGAACGCTCTTGCACG
>NW_008649009.1:50072-51219 GCF_000247585.1 Phytophthora nicotianae INRA-310 | reverse complement strand
AAAAAAAATAAACTTCAGCGTTTTGTACAAAACAAGAAGCAAAAGGTTTTACTTATATCATGGTACAGAGTCAACTGCACACTTACGGTTATCCCACTTGTCTCCAATTCCTACGTTGGTAATGTGATATCCTCGTTTTCTAGCATACTTCTTGGCTTCCATTCTCTTCGCTTTGTGCACGTTGACGACTTCCTCTGGTTAGGCCAAAAATGTTCCGCTTTGGTGCTTTTTGAGTGTACGTTCCACTAGCAGTTCGCACCCTTTTCGAGCTGTCCTCGTCTTCCGACGACAGACTAATGATCGGCACATCAAGATCGCCATTTTCTTCGGCGATACTAGACGTGATTGGTGTCGCCAACAGGTCTAGCGCTGGTGGATCTTTAACGTGGGATGCATCACGATGCGGGGTTTGTTGTTGAGCATTCTCTCGATCCTTGTCGCCATTGCTGGTACTGCCGCGAGAGCTGGAAAGGCCGTGATAAACCAAACTACATGCCCACTGGCACTTGTAGAACTTGGGATGCCACTGGAAAAAGTAGTTTTCCCACAGACGCATCATCTTGCAGCTCACCCAAGGCCAGATAGGGCCATCGTGCATCTCGTAATTGCTGTTTGAGTACAGCTCAGGCTTCATGAGCACGGGTGTCCACACAGAGACCGAGTTATACTTGACCTCGTTCACATCTCGCTGCAGTCGCGAGTCGTACATGAATGTCCCGTATAGTCCCGAAGTCAACGCGTTCGCCAAGTGCAATAAAAAGCGTTCATTGAACTCGAACGACCGGGGATATTGACGTTGCATCTGCCAGACAGCGTCGATGAACTGGAACATAATTGGCGAAGATTTGTTGCGTTGCGGGTCTCGGTTTCGGTCACTGCCGCACCTTTCAGCGTACTTGTGTCCAAATGCTAACCAATCTTTCTCCACGAGTGTAGCAAAACCACGGATGGTGCGGTAGTACGGGTCGATAATCAATTGCGCTAGAGCACAGAGTTGAGCAGTTCGATCCCAGCCATCACTGCAATGGACAAGTGCAGATGCTCCTTCGAGTTCCAACACTCGCGCGATCTTTAGAGCACCATCCAGTACCAACCGAACGTGGTCAAGCCACCGCGTAGATTCCACACTTGATAGCCACGTACGGTC
>NW_008649009.1:36497-37063 GCF_000247585.1 Phytophthora nicotianae INRA-310 | reverse complement strand
AACTGTAATATTTACCTTGGACAATGGGTTGATATGTGCGATGCTGGGCGTTCTGAGCCCCCGTTAGACGACGCAAAGGAAAGCGATCACCAAACAGCGCGCCGAGAAACGATAGACAACGACGTTGGACGGACAGCGACGTTTAACGTGACGGCCAGACGGTCGACTGACTGACTGAGCGGACGGCGAGTCGGAATGCAAAGGAAACAGACGACCGACACACACAGAGGCAGGTCCAACGGCCGTGCCCGTCTTCTGCTCTCCAAGGGCAAGTCGTGCTACCGTCCTCGCCGCAAGGGTGAGCGCAAGCGCAAGTCGGTGCGCGGCTGCATCGTCGGCCCGGACCTTTCGGTGCTTAACCTGGTGGTCGTCAAGGCCGGCGAGGCTGACGTCCCCGGCCTCACTGACGTGCAGATCCCGCGTCGTCTTGGCCCCAAGCGTGCCTCGAACATCCGCAAGTTGTTCAACCTGACCAAGGAGGACGACGTGCGCAAGTACGTGATCCGCCGCAAGTTCGAGTCCAAGACGGGCAAGAAGAACGACAAGGCCCCCAAGATCCAGCGTCT
>NW_008649009.1:30160-32512 GCF_000247585.1 Phytophthora nicotianae INRA-310 | reverse complement strand
CGTTGGACGGACAGCGACGTTTAACGTGACGGCCAGACGGTCGACTGACTGACTGAGCGGACGGCGAGTCGGAATGCAAAGGAAACAGACGACCGACACACACAGACGGAGGCGGGGACACTGACGGCTGAAGGGGAATGCAGCAGTAAAAGGGAGGAACAATCAACCCCCACCGCTCTCGCTTTAACTAAGCGCTTCTCTTTTCTTGTAGTTTTGCTGTTCTGTTCTCTTTGAAAATGTATGGGAAGTTTCTTGTCGTTTTTCTCTGGGAGAAAGGGGGGAATGCGGCCACTGGCTCGACGGTTAGAAATTGGGACCGGAACAAGAACGGTTCGGTTACCCCTTTAGAATGACATTTGCTAAAGAGTGACGTTTACACCTCTGCAAATCGATATGATATGAATTTGAAGTTGTCCGATTCAATCAACAGACACGAGCTCCGTTGCCGTCTCCTGTACAGTGAAGAATACTCTGCGATGGAGGGTGCAGAGGCAGTGGGAAATGACGCTGCCCCACCACATCCCAGCCCTGAAGTGATCGTCATCAGTGACGACGACGTGAGTGAAGATAATGAGGAAGTTCCGATCACCAACGACTTGAAGCCATTCTCGTGGACTGATGTGGCAGACAGACTGTTGACGCTGGCCAAGAATCGCGAGCTGCGCGACGACCAACAAGCACTGGGAACACTGCTGCACGATCTCGGCATTCCGCCATCAATTGTGGTGCGGCGTTCACTGCGAGCAACGAGCGAGAAGTTAGGAGAGCTACTGACGCTATTACATGGACACGATCGACGGTTCCGGGCAAGTGAAGATCTGGTAATGGTAGTGTGCGAGGTGCTGAGTTTAGCACAAACCGCGCCATACCAGACACAGGCGAAGCAAGAGCACTGGAAGGAGGAAAGCGCTCTCGTAGCTGGTGACAACTACGCTATCGATCAGTTGTATCAGCTAATGGATCATTGGCAGTCACTTGTCGTAGAACTTGCACGCTTCAGCGAATACAGAGCGTGTGTAGTGGGTGTTATCATGTCAAGGTTGGAAAAGATGAGTGCTCACTGCGCACGCGAGATTGAGAACATCCAAGATGCAATGGTGAAGTATGAAAATGAAATGCAGAGTGCAGCAGAGAGGTTTGTAGCAATTATGGCCGATTGCCGGGCTGAAACAGAGAAGCAGTGGTTTGACGCTGACGAGCTGGAGTTGAGAGTGTTTGAAGATACGTACAACAAGACCAGTGACGAGCAGTCCACATATTACGAGAACTGCAAGGCACTCAATTCTTTGGAACACCGTGCACTTGAATTGGAATTACGGCGAAATTTTTTTCAGGCCGCACTAACGCAAGTGTGTGTTACTACGCAGCTAGTGGCTGCTCACGACAACGACGAGCTTTTGGAAACGACTACAGGAGAGCGGATCAACGCACTGGGCAGCGATATATTAGAAAATATGGATAATTTCTGCGAAGCCCTGAAAGCCATCACGGCACTCAACATACATGGGCAGAGTGATCTCGTTGGATCATCACAAGAAGTGGATTTTGCGAGGTCTACCGAGCAGGAGCATCGTCCAGAACTCTTACGTTTTGCGAAGCATCTCGAACAATTTTGGCTCATTCACCAAAACTGGTTGCCACCAATGCTGCTGGATGTGGTCATCGAAAGATTTGATATGCTATCCGAGTCGAATGGGCATTCAACTTGTCCTGTAGCCAACGCTATATCCCGAGTTTGTGGCAGCCTTCGAGCAGGTTACTCGAAATAGTGAAGAATGGTTTGGAATATTTTGGAGTTTTGCTAAAATGTTTTCAGGGTTCTACATTTTTTGTTATCATCGTATTTTCATCAGCTCAGGGGCTGCGAGTCAGACTACGATAGGCATTGAGAATCAGTTTGGAATCTATATAACACCAAGCTTACTCTCCGCGACTGGCTGAGTAGATGGATGGTAAGCTCTGTTGTTGTTGTCTGACAGGTCTGGTCGATTTCTTACTACGCTTTGGTGGTATACTGCACTTTGCTATACGTTGAAGCGGGGGAACAATACACGTACATGAAGGAGAAACTTGCAGGTTCTGCTTGCGATGGCGTACCCGCAGCAACATTTGCATTCGTTCTGAATGAGAACTCCACGTTTCTGCCTGACGCTGAAGTAAAACATTCTCGCGTACTCGCTGAAAAGTTTCCGTCGCCAGTGCAAGTTGCTGTTGTCTTGCTGCTGCAATTAACATTTTCCTCACCTGTTGTCTGTATCGTTGCCAACGCGATCTCCACAGAAAACAACGAACAACTCGCTGCACTACCAATACAGCCTGCCATCGCCTAAGTCGATGCATGAAGCGTTTAAA
>NW_008649009.1:25749-28675 GCF_000247585.1 Phytophthora nicotianae INRA-310 | reverse complement strand
AATTTCTCAAACCAAGATGCTCGCGATCTTTATTGCGAAGCGCTCTTGCAGTACATTTGTCAGCAGAGAGAAGATGCCACACGAAATTCGTCTCCGGGAAGTGATTTAGACGCAGCGCCACTATGTGCCACCCCACTCCCAGTCGGTTGGGAAGAGAAGACCGACGCCAAAGGAAGGATATTCTATATCGACCACATTAACCGGGTCACAACCTGGGACGACCCGCGCAAGAGCAATCAACCCTAGCTTGTTGACAAATGCACCGACAATAAGAACAAAAGTTTACCTCGAATTATTCTACCAGTACCTTGTTGACACTCATATGAATGAAGCGCTACGTATCAACTTGCTAGTCCTCCTCCAACTTCGACATGCAAACAACAAAAGTGCTACGGGTTCAAGCAAACGAGTTATCGAATAGGTAATGAAACGTTCTCAATGTTACTTGGTCTCGTCAATTGGCCCTGCGTTCTTCTCGTACTGAGGTCGATTGTCGATCACATCTTTGCTGCGCTCCACGGCGCTCTGGAGCACCACTCGATCGTAAGCACGCATCCAAGCAGCGGCAGGCTTGTTGTCCATCATAGTAAAACGGCGACCGCCATTCATCCCCAGAATGGCGTTGGACGCAGAGGTTGCCAATGCACTGACGTTGGCTCTCTCTCGTGCGATTCTTCTGTTTTCGTCAGAGGCCGAACCATATTGTCGTGAAAAAGTATCAAGCGTTCGTCGCGCTAGGTTCGAGAGCTCTTCAGCTTTAATGCGTGCGTTCTTCAACCGCGTGGTTGCCACAGACACTTCTTTCTGTGCGTCTTTCACGTCATCTATAGTGTGGCGACGGCGAATCTCGAGGTCGGTGGGTAGTGCTTGAGAACCTCCGGTTGTGGTCAACAAGAGATCGGCTGGATCCACCTCATCGTCGTTTATCTTTTGCAGGAAGAGGTTCACTCGGTCCAGCATGTCGCGCCGTGCCTGAAGCCGAGCCAGTAGATATTTCGTGATTAACTCGCTTGAATGCGCTGATGTCGATGCGTCAGCATTTGCCTTGGGGAGCGTCGAGCTTGACATCGTATTCGTTGGAGGATACGCCATTCTTCCATGTTGTCCAGAGGCCTTAGGAGCCGTCTCGATCCCGAGAGTTTCACGCAAGCGGCGCGAGTCGATATCCAGAGCTGGAATGGGGTCTGCAGAGTTGTTAGGGTCACTGTCCTGAGGCGATGTGTGCTGGAACGCTCGGATGGTGATGGTGTTTACCGCCGCATCTTCGTAGATGCACAGATCTAGCGTCTCATTGACGCGCCAGAACAGCTTCGAGCCATCGTACAGCAATTTACGCATTTGCTTTGTAGATTTGGCACGAGCTTTCGTGTTTTTATTCATACCGAGCGAAGCCTGATGAAGTGGCGAGAAGTTCACGTGATCCATAAGCTTCTGCGCCGAGCGCACCGATATCTTGCACACCTCACTGCATCATTCATCGTACAAAAAGTCAAAGTTACGTACACGAAAAGATGAAAAATTCGCGGCTTCGTACCATGTGAACGTTGGTGTGCTAGGGTGCTCGGGCATCCTGAGCATCTCAGCTGGCGACGACGAGTTCCGCTCCATTGTTGAATCTCCTATTGCTTGAACACAAGCAGGTTATCGGTACCGATCTTGCTCCAGTCTTGAGCAGAAATAAACTGCGGAGCATTGGAAGGCTCCATCCATCGAGAGCGTGTGCGGCTATTCCTATCACCATATCGACTCAAAATTAGCAGATAGTTATGGCAGTGCTGCTTGTCCTCGATCCGTTCAAACAAGAATACACGAGTTCGTTGAGTTGATGTGCAAAGCTGTTACGCGTTAGAGAGCAATGTCTATCTGTGGAGCCTTTATCTGATTGCCGTCCCCTGGTTAGTTGGCGGGCGTAGCGTTTGTCTTCTTGCCTTCGTCCTTCACCTCTTCTATCTCCACCTCTTTCTTTTCGTCACGAGCAGCACGCTCTTCGTCCTTAACCTTCTTGGCTTCCATTACAGCCTCCTGCACGGCAGAGTTGTAGATCTTAAGCTCCTTCATCGTTCCCAGCAGCACAGCCACATCCGCCTTGGCAGCCATCACATTCACGGAGTTCCGACCACGCCACACAACCAGGTTCATCACCTTCGACCTGTTAAACCACGATGGTTAGATGAGTAAATACACCCGAATAAAGCAAGTAAAGATACGTACTCAACGTTGGACTGGCCAGGGCGATCGAGCATACACACAACGCTACCGATCGGAGCGTTCTCGAAATATTGTCGCGTAGCAGGCTCAAATTCGTCAAAGTCCAGCAAGTCACCAAGTCTTTCCAGCATCATCTGGAAGTCCTTGGTTGACACCTTCGCCTTTCGTTTGTTCATGAACGGAAGAATGTGCGGCAGGCCAGCTTGGCACACGCGGTAGACTTTGCCACCCTCCGCGGTTTCATTACGCTCGAACATCTTGAGCCCAGCGTATACAACCTTGAGCTTCTTGCGCTTCATCTCCTCCAACAGAGCCATCGTGATGCTCTCAGTTACAAAAGTGACAGACTTTGCGTCCTCCGAGCGAGTGATCAACTGCTTTGCCGAAAAAGCAGGAGAAATATCGTAATACTCGCGCACAGTAGCCCAGTTGTCAGCACCAAATGGCACATACACTTCGCCCTTCTTTTCGTTGCGGCGACTTCTACGAGGCTTCGTTTCGTTCGTGCTGGCCTCATCAGGCTTTTGTGCCTCCGTAGCGTTGGTAGCCGTAGCTGCTTCTTCCTTCACACCCGTTTCTTCCTTCTTAACCACAGTCTCTTCACCTTCAGCCTTGTCTGAAATAGTTTCCTCCTTGTCATCCGGTGTAGGCGCCACCTTCTTCAATAGACAGATGAAAAAACCACCAGTGTTCTCGTCCTGGGGGAGACAGCGCATGC
>NW_008649009.1:21119-23664 GCF_000247585.1 Phytophthora nicotianae INRA-310 | reverse complement strand
GGCACATTAAAGTCGTAGATGATGGAGTCACTCTCGAACACGAGCTGAGCGCCGCGGAACACTACGCACTTGCAGTCGCCGATCGTGTATACGAACATCTGGCGAGTGGTCTCATCGAAGTAGACCGCTGAGATGGTCGAGTCGAGTCGTCCTTTGCGCTTGGCCATTTTGCGTGCGCTTTTGATGGCCGCCTGTATGCTTTCGTTAAAGTCTTCGGCGCACGGGGGTTCCTCCCGCGAGCGCTTGCGCAGCTTGGCCAGTGCCGACAGCGTTTCGGCCACCAGCATGCGTGCAAGAACACCTGACGCCTTCATGGTTCCCGACACTCCGTCCGCCACCACCATGTAGCCTGGTCCAAAGCCCACAGCATCGTCGCCGTGGAACGAATGCGTAGCGCTACCCACGGACGAGAAGCAGCCGCGCGCTTTCTTGTCACCAATCTCTTGCAACGCTTTGCACGTTCGCATGCGGTCCAGCAGGTAATGCGCTGCGTTCATGGCCGGTGGA
The DNA here is from genome assembly GCF_000247585.1 of Phytophthora nicotianae INRA-310. Lineage (NCBI taxonomy): Eukaryota > Oomycota > Peronosporomycetes > Peronosporales > Peronosporaceae > Phytophthora > Phytophthora nicotianae. Next base: position 23,157 of record NW_008649009.1, on the reverse strand, counting down.
GGCCCGCCAACAAGAGGAACAGGACTTGGGGCGAAGACAAGTGAAGAAGTGAGCAATGGATCCCCAGGAATGGAGCGCGTGGGGGCGTCTTCCCGGTTCTGCCCTCCCCATCCCATGGCGAAGCCGCAACCCGAGCACTAACGGTCGACAATGTATACTCGAAAGTAGCAAGAACATTTACCGGCATGATTTTGAATTCGACTTACAAAAAGTAAGTACAGGAACGGCGGCAAAGTTGCTTTATCCGGTATACGGTGGTGCCGTCCGAACGTTTGTCGCTTCAACGGAAAATAGCCGTGACGCGAGTTCACACAGCAAAAAACGGGGATGAACGCTCATGGCCACACCGTTCAAGTTGCAGCAGTTGGGGGTGGTTTCTGACGAGTGTCTGCAATGGGAAGAAGCAGTTCGCTGGTGTGATGCCGCGCTTGCCAGAGATGTGCCTGGCTGACTGATGCTTCTCCCACGCAAAACCACCTTTCGTTTCGGTTCAACGGCGGTTCAGCTCCAATAGTTTGCCCACATTTACATGCTATCCACCTCATCGAGGCAGCTTGAATAACGCTGGCGACAGAACACCGTCCCAAGTAGAATATGGAGTGGGGACTATTTCGATGGAGGTGACTGTATACGTCCCACTCGACTTGACGCCAAACGATTTTCAGTCCACAAGATGAAATAAATGCCTCTCACGAGCCTTTCGCCAGCGATGATGCCAATACCACAAGATTCCTGTGTGTCCGCTGAGCATAGCCCAAGCAAGAACTTACTCATCGTGGCATCGTCTGTGGATCGGCACCGATATACACCTAGGTCCCACGTTGCTTATGTTGCTCGAACGTTGCGCCAAGGAGTGCTGCCAATCGAGACAAACCAACGTCTATGACGATTCGCACCGACGCCACTAAGCTGAAGCTGTTGCTGCTGAGCGACCTGGAGGGGCAGATCCCGCGTGTTAATCAACTGTGCGAGGAACTGGTGAGCTCCGAGGACTGCGATGTAAGTGCCGTGCTCGTAGCTGGCGGTCTGGTGGCCAAACGTGGGCCGCATGACTACGAGGCGCTCGAAGCTGTTGCGGCAGCCGAAGGAGACATGATGGCGCTCATCTCACGGCTCGAAATGATCATCTGTCGCGTTCTCTACATTCCCGACAATGTACGCTTGCTTTCTGCTTTAAAGCCTGTTGCGAGGAGTTGACTGGGAGGCTGTGGATAACTTTATTTGAGCAGAACGACCCGCCCACGACGCGCAGTATCGCCGTGTCGGCGCCGTCATTGACGCAATACTCGTCTAATGTCTACTACCAAGAAGAGCAACTTATTGAGGGCGTGACGATCATGGGTGAAGCGCGATATTTCAAGTATGCATCGCTTAAACGATCTGATGAGTGAAGATTTGACTAACACAGCCTTGGTTGATATTCTTAATGACAGATTAGTGAACGACGGCAAGGACCCGATGCAGGACCGCGATATGGTGCTGGTACTGCGCGACTCATCGGTCAAGACGCGGCTGCCTGTGGTGGAAAGCTCCTTCTTCGCTGGTCTGCTGCCGATGTTGCAGTCGAACAAGCCAGAAGAACCTCGTGCGATTGAGATCATTGGCGGCAGCGACCAGCATCCACACGCGCAGCTTCCATTGATCTATCCAGGTGCGTCCATGCTGACTGATATGTGTTCATTAGTGAAGATCTTTTTGACAATTGACGGATGTGGATTGACCATGCAGGCTCACTGCGACTGGGCCAGTATACGATACTGCAGCTGGAGAAAGATCCTTTGGAAGACAAGTGGTGCGTCGCAGCAGTCATCTCCCATCAGCTAGAGAAAGAAGATGACGAGGATGTCGACACCTCATACTAATAGAGCTGCTAGGTCACATCTCGTCAAAATTGAACGTGTATACTGTAATTGTCAATTTTTATTTTGGTAATTTTTTTTAATGCAGCTTTCAACTTTTCGCAATTCAGTCTGAGAATATGGGAACAGGGACACACGACTCGTACTGGGGGAATCCAGGAGACACACCGAGTTTGCGC
>NW_008649009.1:17377-18358 GCF_000247585.1 Phytophthora nicotianae INRA-310 | reverse complement strand
CTTGAGCTTCTTCTCGACTTCCGATGGCATGGGTTGATGCAGAACGAGCTAGCGTTGGCAAAGTACGAGGCGCAGAAATGGAAAGAGAAATACATGGTGGAGAAACGGCGCCGCCAGAAGTCTGCGAGGGATCTACTAGATATTGTCGTACGCATAGAGCGTCATCCAAACGGAGATAATGTTCTCACAGGTGCTGCAGCAGCGGAGCGATCGTCCTCATTATTCAGGTGAATTGCTATCTTACCCGGATGTTAAGGCTAAACTGACGACGCTTTGAGCTCCGTTATTATAGTCCGGACCACACGGCCAATCTTCTGAGTCCAACGTTGTCATCGTTCGACTTTGACGACGATTCAAGCGACGAGGACTGTGATGCTAGTGATGATCATCCCCCTGAGCCCCCAAATGCACTCGTAGATGCAACAAGAAATGAGTCAGAAATCGTAGCAGAGACTGAAAATACGCCCATTGATCAGAACGAGCCGTTTAACCCATCGATGGCACTGGAACTGCGAGACCGACAGTCGCTCATGCATCATTTGAACGCCAATGCAGGCGTTCCTGGACGAATTAACCGTTCATCGACTACTGGCTCGTCTTTGGAGGCATTTGGTGGATCATCACGACGAATAATGGACGGAAAGAATGGTACAAGCAGCGAACACTCGCATCAACACCTCATGTATCGTATCATGTATGCCAAACCGTCATCACGCGATTTATGGCATGCACGGACCCATCCGAGCAGACTGCAAAATGTGGCGCGATCTATCATGTTTTCCATGCACCTGAAGAAGGAGCACATCTTTGAAAGGTTTTTCGTGACGGGGATGGCCCTCGGTGAGTCAGATCGACAACATCAGCCTGCGAGACTTGCTGGTTACTGTGAAGCTGTTGCTGCTGAGCGACCTGGAGGGGCAGATCCCGCGTGTTAATCAACTGTGCGAGGAACTGGTGAGCTCCGACGACTGCGATGTAAGT
>NW_008649009.1:11768-14817 GCF_000247585.1 Phytophthora nicotianae INRA-310 | reverse complement strand
CACTACCACTTAATTCTGCTACCACTTACCGGAGCTTCGTGGCTGATAACTAGTCGACCGGTCTTGCGAACTGAGTGCTCAATTGTGTCAGCGTCCCAAGGGAAGATCGTCTGCAAGTCGATGAGTTCACAGCTGATACCGACGTCTTCAGCGTATCCACACGCTTCCTCCAGTACCCGCATCTGTGCGCCCCAACCAACTACCGTGACGTCCGTACCTCGTCGCACAATCTCCGCCTCACTCAGATTTTGTACATACTCTCCCACTGGCACCTATCCATCATCAACAGTTTGTCAGCAATGTACCACCAACCTTGCTACATCACCGAGTGTCTTACCTCTGCAACTGATGCGCGATACAGCGCCTTGGGCTCCAAGAAGAGCACGGGATTCGGGTCTCGAATAGAAGCCAGCAGTAACCCCTTCGCTGTCACCGGGTTTCGTGGCACCACCACTTTAAGTCCGGGTGTGTGTGCAAAGTACGCCTCAGGTGACTGCGAGTGGTAGTGGCCACCGTGACCCACAGCTCCATACGGGGCACGGAACGTGAGTTTACCGCAGTCGAACTCGTTGCCTGACCGGTAGCGGAACTTGGCTGCCTCGTTCACGATCTGGTCAAACGCCGGGAAGATGTAGTCGGCGAATTGAATCTCGGCGATTGCCGTCCGTCCTGTCGACGCGTAACCAATGGCAAAACCGGCGATTCCTTGTTCACACAGCGGTGAGTTGAAGACGCGATCGTCGCCGAACTTCTCACGAAGGTCCACCGAACAGCGGAACACGCCACCGAAGGCCACGTCCTCGCCAAATAGCACGGCAGAGGGGTCTGTCTCCATGGCCACGCGCATGGCGTCGTTGATGGCCGTGAACATGTTCATTTGCTGCGTCTCAAGCACAGGAAGAGCGTCGTCTTCCTCCTCTTGCGCTTGAGCTAGAGGTGGAGCCACGTGCAGTGCGCGGAGCTGTGGTGCACGACGCAGACGACGCGTCAGAGCGCTGCGAGACGAGGACAGCAAGGACATTGACGGATGCTTTACACTCTAGGAGGCTATTCAGGGACTGCTGGCGACGTTGAGCTTGAGCTTGAGCTTGAGCTTCTTCTCGACTTCCGATGGCATGGGTCCAGTCTATGACCTTTCGTCTGCATCAGCCGGAGTGATGCGATGCAGTACGGAATGATTGGATGGTGCAATATACATTCCTACGAATAATAATTTTAAGGGATAAACTGTAATCCGGTTAAATTCGGATACAAAGTGTAGAAATAAAGTGCGCAAATTATTTCGTACTTTTGTATCCGGATTTGGAGTGGCAACTTGAACATCTTATGGAGGCAACTTCAATACTATTTGACAGGGTTTGGGGCGACGTCACGGGTTCAGACTCCGACTCAGATGATCTACCAGGGGGGATGACCTCCCCCACCGTCATCACTCAACTGTGGCACTGCAAAGCACGTTGAAGCGTCGAAGAAGCTGCAGTCATCTTCGAGCTGTACATGCACCTGCAGCCACGCTCGTGTAACCGCAACTCAATCTTCGACCAGTCCACGATCTAAGCTGCTCATTTCCTCATTCCCCTGCTCGCCGAACAATCTACACCCGTTATGACCCTTTCGTTTCCGGACGATGCGCTCTTTCTGGGTCTAGACTGCTCCACGCAGAGCATGTCAGCTGTGGTTGTGGACGCCAGCGGCCACGTGGTGTATGAGAGCTCCTTTCGTTTCGATGAGCGCTTCCCGCAGTACGGAACTGATAACGGCGTGCTGCGTCCGAAGGAAAACGAGGTAGTGATCCCCTCGCTGATGTTCGTCGAGTCCCTGGACGCCATCATGGAAGACCTGGCGAAGAGCTCCATCGACGTTGCTATGATCAAGAGCGTCAGTGGAAGTGCTCAGCAACACGCTTCCGTATACTGGGACAAGGGCTTCTCGCTTCGTGCCTGCTTAGACGCCGCCGCGGAGTCTGGCGCCGTTTCCATGGTGGAGGCCATGCAGAAACAGCAAGAGCCTGCGTTCTGCCTGCCCAACGGACCTAGCTGGATGGACAGTTCTACGACGCGCTACTGCACTGAGTTGGAGAATGTTGTAGGTGGACCTGGCCGCGTCGCTGAGATCAGTGGGTCCCGAGCGTACGAGCGCTTCACGGGCAATCAAATCGCCAAGCGGATCCACGAGGATCCTGCATTTCTGGAGAAATGTGGACGTATCGCTCTAGTCTCGTCGATGCTGACGTCGCTCCTGTGCGGTGAATACGCTCCAATTGATGACAGCGACGGATCGGGCATGAACCTGCTTGACGTACGCGAACGTGTGTGGTCCCCTGAGCTCGTGAAGGCCACTACGAAGTACAGTACTTCTGCTAATGCTGCGGAGAAGTTAGTGGCGGCCTTGGGTCCGCAGGTTTCGCGAGCGTACTCGTCAGTGGGCTCTATTCATGTCTACTTCCAGAAGAAATACGGCTTTATTGCTGATTGCAAGGTGATCGCGTTCTCCGGTGACAACCCGTGCACCCTCGCAGGTATTGGTCTATCTCAGCCCGGTGACGTGGGTGTCTCGCTGGGTACATCCAGCACGCTGTTTGCGGTGGTGCCGACGGAAGCCGCGCGCTTCTCTGGCAAAGAGGGGCACTTCTTCTGCAACCCCATTGACCCGAACTCGGTTATGGCTATGATCTGCTTCAAGAACGGCTCACTCACGCGAGAGGATGTGCGAGATCGACGCGCGAATGAGTCGTGGGAGATGTTCGAGCAGCTAATGCAAGCTACGAAGGCGGGCAACGGAGGCACCACAGCGTTTTACTATCAGGATCCGGAGATCACTCCATCCACTCTTAGGGCTGGAGTTGTTGGTTTCAATGCCAGCGGTGCTAGCATTGACATCTCGCACTCCCCTCCTGAAGTGGAAGTGCGTGCAGTGGTGGAGAGCCAATTTCTGTCGCTGCGTTTGCATGCGGAGAAACTTGGCGTCAACAAGCCGCAGCGTCTTATGGTGGTCGGAGGAGCCTCTGCGAACAAGTGTATGTTGCAGGTTCTCGCCAACGTGTTCAATG
>NW_008649009.1:9129-9928 GCF_000247585.1 Phytophthora nicotianae INRA-310 | reverse complement strand
TCGCCTACACTGGTAGACTTCTACACTGTGGACCAGAAGCGTATCGTCTGGTCCTCTCGTGCGCACCGCAAGATGATGACCACGTTGTATCGTGCCTGGCACGGTAGGACGTGGAAGGTCTACTCGCTGAGCTTCTGGGCCAGTCTGTGCGGCATCGTGCGCAGACGGTAATGTTGAACCCGTGCGCCTGATGAATGTGTCGTGGAGCGGTGATCACCGTGTGATCGATGGAGCGACAATGGCACGCTTCTCAAACCAGTGGAAGGCATACTTAGAAACTCCAGTGAGCATGCTCACCGAAATGAGCTGATGAATAGATCAGGACGATACGCATTGGTGGTCACGAGATAGTAACCTGATATTCATGAGATAGTTTTGGATGTATCTCCAGAAGTTACAGGCTGTACAATTTATTCTGTGCTGTAGGTATAGCGACCTCGAAGGTATTCACTACTAACTGCTCCGCTAGCATGTGCTTGATTCGGAATCGATACTCCTTGGTGAGAAGCCAATAACAAAATCTCCTGTAGTAGCTCCTGAGGAAGTCCGACGAATGCCTATCCATGTAAGTACGCAACTCTTGAAAATCCCGAAACAAAGCAAAACGAGATACAGAGTTTACAGTACCTTACTTGCAATAACATGAGCAAAGTGGTCCATGATGAAACCAAGGCAACGTTTCTTGAGAGTGAACGCATTACGGAAGTGCGCAGACTGCGATTGCAGAAGCAAAAATTCAAGTCCATTGTAAATCACGGGTAGAAACGGAGTGATGCGATGCAGTACGGAATGATTGGAT
>NW_008649009.1:3302-5398 GCF_000247585.1 Phytophthora nicotianae INRA-310 | reverse complement strand
GCCTTCACGCTCTTCATTACGGGCGCTACGGGGGAGGCCGTGGCCCACAGTGCCCGCAGCTCTAAGGCCGCGTCGGGCCCCGAAGTCCACACGTCCGTAGACCTGCCACTGCTTCTCGCCTCCATCTTCTTCCTCGCCTACCACGCCGTCACTTACCTTGAAGTTATCAACTGTTGTCACAACCTCGAAATCTGGCTGGAAGAGTACTTCCATGGCACTGAGCCCGTGCTGGAGCGCCAGTACGTGGGCTTCTTCCCTAGCCGCATCGACTTCTGGACTGCCATCTTGGGCATGCTTGGATCTATGCTCTACGTCTTCGCTCGTGCCTACGTGTGGACAAGAGCCGACTCGGAGAACTTCGGCGTCGTGGACGTCAAGCGCGACGACTTTAGCCTCATCATAGGCTATTGGGTGCCCTTCTTCGCCGGGTCGTTCCTGCTGCTGCTCAGTGCCTACCTGGCACACGTTGAGGTCGTTCATCAATGGTTCTCGTGCCGCCTCACGACGCTCGAGACCTGGGTTACTGGTAGGTTACAGCTCTTCCATCACAGACTTGTAACCTGTGCTGACTTTCTAGTGATTTCTCTGTTGCAGGTTTGAACATGATGGCGATGGTCGGCTTCTTCCTGTCATCGACCCTGCAGTTCATGGATCCGTTCACAGTGCTCTTCTCGTTCCAGGCCTGTGTGGTTCCCTTCGCATCGGGCTGTCTACTTGGACTGGCCTCCAGTGTTCTCAGTCTTGTGGAGCTTGAAAACATCCACAAACGCCACAAACACCCCGAGTACAGTCTCTACGAGTCGCCTGCGGGCTACGGGACTGCAAGCTACGGATCTTTCAAGCAGCAAGTATAAGTATTATGCATGGCCATCCTTGGCTCTAACAAACACAGAGTACAGACAGGGAGACAGGATAATATATGCTCTACGTCTACATTGCGTCGCAATACTGCTTCCAAATCGGAAATCGATCCTGCGTCTCAGCCTTGAGTGCAATAAGCTCAAGCAAAGAGCACCGTGAGGAAGCGACCGCGGCTCTGGATGTCGGCGTTGGTCGGGTACGTCGCAACAGCCTTGTGCACCAGTGAAGCATGCGGTTTGGCCACAGCGGCGTTCTCCTCTGCTCCACCAAACAGTAACCACGTTTAGAACACTTGTTACCATACATTCATCGTGGTAAAATCATACCCGTGTTGGAGCAGAAGACTAGCAGAGCCCATAATCCCTCGGCTTGAAGGGCCTCGTTCTCAGGGTGCGTCTCCATTGCCTTGAGTACAGCAGCGATCGCACCTTGTTCCCGAGCCAGCACTAGGTTAGGCACTGCAATCCACATAAATATCTATTAGTCTTCCATTTCCAACAGTTTTGTGCGGCCACTTAAGACTCCACACTCACGGCAGTGGAATGCGACATTGCGCAGTGCATGGCAGCCGTCTTCCTGAACGGTTCCGTTGGAGATGTTGCGCTCCATTGCGTCCACAATTGCCTTGATGGCTCCTGCTTCGCCTGCCGCTTCCTTCCCCACCGCTATAACCACAAGCTGTTTTGAGAAAAACTCTATTGATTTTCAATGTTTGAAAAGGTCAATGCTCACGGTTGTTGAACGTGGCGTGCGAGAGCTTTGAGAAGCCCTCGGCCGCCACGAGCGGAGAATCGCTCTGGACCATAGCGATGGCCTCGGCAACCTCGCTAGGCACAGCCACCGCCGCCTCCTTGCCCTCCTCCTGAACGCGCGTCGACGACCGAACCACCATTTTCGTCAACTTCGATTTAGTTGCCTTTTTTCAACTGTCTAAAAGAGTAACTTCATATTTTGATTACGTGCCACACATCATTTGCTAAATTTCATACATATTCATTCATTTCAAAGCAATCCTTCACTTCATTCTCAGCAGGATCGATCATCATGGGCAACAAGCAAGCGAAGCCGACGCCGCCTCCGTCTACCTACTCGACCAACCCCTCCCGCTCGATCAGCGCCCCGCCTAGTGCAGCAGCGTCGGCACCCCCGCCACCCCCTCCGCCTGCGCCTTCCAGCGCTCCTCGTACCACTTCGGCGCCGGTTCAACCACCTCCTGCACACTCGCTGCTGGAGAC
>NW_008649009.1:0-1932 GCF_000247585.1 Phytophthora nicotianae INRA-310 | reverse complement strand
GCTTGAAGTCTTTGAAAGCGGCGACAGATTCCTCCTCATCGACCACGACCATCATGGGCTGGCCCACAGGGATGTTCTCAGCGCCCTCCGGGATGAGAATCTTGGCCAGATACATGTCGTCCGTGGCTTCGTAGTCGACGACGGCCTTGTCCGTCTCGATCTCGCACACGATGTCACCGGCGCTGATGGCGTCACCTTCCTTCATGTTCCACTTGGACATGTTGCCCGTCTCCATGGTCGGGGACAGCGCTGTATGAAATTATTGTCATGTCAATAAGAATGCAACTCGGTGATTTCAAGTTGCTGTAACGTACAAGGCAGGCCGATAACCTCGTGATCCGGGTACGAGGAGAAGCTGCGCGAGACGCAAGCGGCGATGCGGCGCTGGGCCGGCAGGGCAGTACGCAGACGGAAAGCGGTGCGAAGCATGGCTGACTTGTGGCGTCGGGGGCGAGTCTCGATATGACCAGCGATCCCCACACCAAGCAGCAATTTGTTGGATAAATACGTGATAAAAACAAGCATGACATCGTTGATTGGTTGATATTAGCATTTGAGCGTTGATACTCGAAATTGATCTGCAAAATTTGCGATAGTGGAAGCAAGAGTACGTCATTTTTCAACACCTACAAGCATTTTATCCAGCGCCCTCACTCCAGCATTTCCCAGTCGCCCTCCCCGTCACCATTGGCGGCTGCGGTGCTAGCTTCACTCGGCGAGCTCTTGGCGCTGCTATTGACTGATGCCATTGCTGCAATTGCTGAGGCAGCATTGGCTTCGATTGCAGCAGAGAGAGGGGCCGCCTGCTTGAACGCTTTCTTCTTTTCGCGCTTCAACTTGAGTGGTGACGACTTGGGCTCCGCTGCTCCGTTGACAGCGTCTTCCATTTGGTCCTTGCTTGGCACCTCCTTAGTCGCCATTTTCCTTGCAGTTTCCTTATCTGTCTTCACAGAAGAATCTTCAGGGTCCTTTTCGTCGTTTTGTTGGCCATCTTCATTAGGAGAAGACGACGGCGAGTCCGGAACTGCTGTACTGGTGCGTGCCGATGCAGCTGATAGTAAGTGAAGGTCTCCCAGGTCCGGATTGTTCGTTCCGGTGATCAAACTCACACCGTGACGGCTTAGAGCTTGTACTTGGCCCAACAGATTCAACGCAGCAGCTAGTCGAGCACGCAGAGCCTCTGCATCGTCATCTGGTGCGATCCTGCTCGTCCGGCAACGCAAATATTACTTTCTCATTCTCTTTTAGACAGATTGACAACATCGCACCTTTCTGGAGACACTGATGTGGCTGTAGCTGTTGTCATTGCGGCTTCTCGCTGCTTCTTAATCTGATATTGTCAAGCAAAGCAACAAAAACATTAGTCTCCGGTAGATTATCCGCAAAAATGTAAAAGGGTTTGTGTACCTCCTCATCTCGGGTAGCCAGTTGAGCACGGTACGTCTCAAGCTCGCTTCGAAGAGATTTAATAGCATCTCGCAGCTCTTGTCGCTCAGTGGCGTCCGTCTTAGCAGCTGCAGCAGCTATCGTAGCCTCGGCTTCCTTGTTCTCAGCAGCAGTCGCTTTTTCTTCTGCTGCAGCAAGAAGTCCAAGGATCTCCGAGTTCTCGTCCTTGGACGCGTTAATCTTCTCCTCCAATTCGCCAATCTTCTCTTCACATTCAGCCAATTTCTTCTCCTTCGCGGTCAAAGCCTTAATCTTCACTTTCAGAACAGCAATCTTCTCTTCATATTCCTCCATCTTTTTCTCCTGCTCCGCCAAACTGCTGGTTTTCTCCTCCAGAGCATTCACTTTCTTCCTCAAACGTGCTATCTTATCCTCACTTTCGACCAGTTCCTCTTCCTTTGTGCTGAGCGATGTCTGTAGCTTCTCGTTCTCATTGGCATAGGCAGCCATCTTCTCGCTCATCTCTCGTCGCTGTTCAAAGTGCTC
>NW_008649008.1:997764-998868 GCF_000247585.1 Phytophthora nicotianae INRA-310 | reverse complement strand
TACAAGATCTTGGACACACCATCTGCCATCGATGCATCCAAAGACAACGAAGGAGAGAAGCCGGAGTCTTGTCTTGGTCGTATTCAAGCTACAGGCGTGAACTTCACGTACCCCAGTCGGCCGGATGTGCAGATTCTGAACGACTACAACGTCACCATTGAACCTGGTCAGACTGTCGCCTTTGTTGGTGCGAGTGGAGGTGGTAAGAGTACTCTCATCTCGCTGCTTGAGCGCTTCTACGACCCTCAAGAAGGCTCTATCTTGCTGGACGGACGAGATGTCAAGACGTTGAACGTGAAATGGCTACGGTCACAGATCGGTCTCGTATCGCAAGAGCCTGTGCTGTTCGCTACTACCATCTTTGAGAACATCGCAGCGGGTGGAAATGAAATCTCTCGTGACCAGGTGATGGCAGCGGCAAAACTGGCCAACGCCCACAATTTCATCATGTCGTTACCGGAACAGTACGATACACTGGTAGGTGAGAAGGGAGTGTCATTGTCGGGTGGTCAGAAGCAGCGTGTAGCTATCGCTCGAGCGATTGTGCGTGAACCAAAGATTTTGGTACTGGATGAAGCGACAAGTGCACTAGATGCAGAGAGCGAGCGAGTGGTTCAGGCAGCTTTGAACGATTTGATGGACAAGACTCGCATGACGACGCTGGTGATCGCTCATCGGTTGAGTACTGTTCGCCGCGCAGACAAGATCGTCGTGGTGAATGGTGGTCACGTAGTCGAGGAAGGAAACCACGATGAGTTGGTGACAATTGAGGATGGAATCTACAACAAGTTGTACACAATCCAAGAAGAGAAAGCTCAAGAGGAGGCTGAAGCAGTGACAACATCAGTCAACGATGAAGACATCCAACGGGGCCTACCACGACGTGTTAGTAGCCGTTCTGTTAACGATGATGCTGGCTTCACCAACTGCGAGGTTGAGTCTCAGGCAGCCGAAACTATGTCCAAGTTCACAATTTTCGACGCGATCGCATTCAGTCGTCCGGAACGGAAAACGTTTATCGTTGGGATCATCGCGTCTGGCATCTTGGGCTGCGCATTACCTGTTTCAGCTGTGCTTATCAGTGAGCTAGTGGCGGTCATGACT
>NW_008649008.1:996148-997664 GCF_000247585.1 Phytophthora nicotianae INRA-310 | reverse complement strand
TGACAATTGAGGATGGAATCTACAACAAGTTGTACACAATCCAAGAAGAGAAAGCTCAAGAGGAGGCTGAAGCAGTGACAACATCAGTCAACGATGAAGACATCCAACGGGGCCTACCACGACGTGTTAGTAGCCGTTCTGTTAACGATGATGCTGGCTTCACCAACTGCGAGGTTGAGTCTCAGGCAGCCGAAACTATGTCCAAGTTCACAATTTTCGACGCGATCGCATTCAGTCGTCCGGAACGGAAAACGTTTATCGTTGGGATCATCGCGTCTGGCATCTTGGGCTGCGCATTACCTGTTTCAGCTGTGCTTATCAGTGAGCTAGTGGCGGTCATGACTACCAAGTACAGCGAGTACCAGACTTCGCACGATCAATCTGCACTCGATGATCTCAAGCACGACGTGATGGTGTATGGCCTCTGCTACATCGCTGGCGCGGTCGTGGTCTTTCTCAGCGCCTTCGTCCAGAACTACGCCTTCAAGTACATGGCTGAAAAACTCACTTCTCGACTCCGGAACATCCACTTCACTGCACTTTGTCGACAAAATATCGGATTCTTTGATGAGAAGAAGAACGCCACGGGTGCTTTAACTGCTGACCTGTCCACAAACGCAACGAAAGTCGCTCTTATCTCCGGTGACTCGCAAGGTCGCGTCGTGCAAGTGATCTTCACGTTTGCAGCCGCTCTTGTGGTCTCGTTCGCGTTCGGAAGCTGGTTATTGACTCTGGTCATGCTCGCAGTGTTCCCGTTCCTCATCATGGGCCAGGCTGCTCGTGGGAAGCACATGAAGACTGCAGGAGGGTTATCTGATGAGCTTTCCGGTGTCGGTGCTCAAGCTTCAGAAGCGCTGAGTAACATCCGTACAGTGGCTTCTCTGGGATTAGAGGAATCCCTTACCGGTAAACTCTCGGATTTGCTTGAAGAGCCTTTGACTCGTGGACGTAGAGAAGCGCACGTGAATGGCTTTGCGCTCGGGTTTGGATCATTCGTTCTCTTCGCAGCATACGCGCTCGCATTTTGGTACGGCGGAAAGCTGGTGGATGACGGGGATATCACGTTCAAGGAGTTGATGCGGACTCTTATGGCTATCATGATGTCCGCACAAGGCATTGGTATGGCGTCTACATTCGTGGCCGACTCGGATCACGCGTTGAAAGCTGGGAAGGCTATTGTGAATCTCCGAGATCGAGAACCTCCCATTGATTCTTTCGATGAGAAGGGACTTCGACCAGCTCAACTCGAAGGAAGAATTGACTTCCAGAACGTCACTTTCAGATACCCGACCAGACCAGAAATTACAGTACTCAAGAACTACAACCTCACCATTGAAGCTGGACAGACCGTCGCCTTCTGTGGACCCAGTGGTGGAGGCAAGAGCACGTGTGTCTCTCTTATTGAGAGGTTCTACGACCCAGTTGAAGGCCAAGTATTGCTGGACGGGGTTGACACGAAAGAGCTCAACCTCAACTGGCTGCGAAGTCAGATTGGACTGGTCGGTCAGGAACCCAC
>NW_008649008.1:992000-993958 GCF_000247585.1 Phytophthora nicotianae INRA-310 | reverse complement strand
TACAAGATCTTGGACACACCATCTGCCATCGATGCATCCAAAGACAACGAAGGAGAGAAGCCGGAGTCTTGTCTTGGTCGTATTCAAGCTACAGGCGTGAACTTCACGTACCCCAGTCGGCCGGATGTGCAGATTCTGAACGACTACAACGTCACCATTGAACCTGGTCAGACTGTCGCCTTTGTTGGTGCGAGTGGAGGTGGTAAGAGTACTCTCATCTCGCTGCTTGAGCGCTTCTACGACCCTCAAGAAGGCTCCATCTTGCTGGACGGACGAGATGTCAAGACGCTGAACGTGAAATGGCTACGGTCACAGATCGGTCTCGTATCGCAAGAGCCTGTGCTGTTCGCTACTACCATCTTTGAGAACATCGCAGCGGGTGGAAATGAAATCTCTCGTGACCAGGTGATGGCAGCGGCAAAGCTGGCCAACGCCCACAATTTCATCATGTCGTTACCGGAACAGTACGATACACTGGTAGGTGAGAAGGGAGTGTCATTGTCGGGTGGTCAGAAGCAGCGTGTAGCTATCGCTCGAGCGATTGTGCGTGAACCAAAGATGCTGGTACTGGATGAAGCGACAAGTGCACTAGATGCAGAGAGCGAGCGAGTGGTTCAGGCAGCTTTGAACGATTTGATGGACAAGACTCGCATGACGACGCTGGTGATCGCTCATCGGTTGAGTACGATTCGAAACGCAGACAAGATCGTAGTGGTGAATGGTGGTCACGTAGTCGAGGAAGGAAACCACGCTGAGCTATTGACAATTGAGGATGGAATCTACAACAAGTTGTACACAATCCAAGAAGAGAAAGCTCAAGAAGAAGCTCAAGCTGCAGCTTCTGCGTTGAAAGAAGCTGAGTTGGGAGAACCGCACTCACAAAGTTTACGCCATCACAGTAGTCGGTCTGTCAATAGTGACCACATGGAGGAGGACAAGAAGGCGAGTCTGGAGAAAGCAGATACAAGCAAGACGTTTACGATCTTCGACGCCATCGCGTTCTCCCGTCCTGAGAGATCTGCATTCATCGTTGGTATCTTCGCTGCTGCGGTCATGGGTTGTGCTCTACCAAGTTCTGCAGTACTCATCAGTGAGCTGGTTGCGACCATGACGACAAACTACACTCTGTACAAAGAATCAAACGTCCAATCTGCGCTGGATGATCTCAAGCACGACGTGATGGTGTATGGCCTCTGTTATGTAGGCGGATCCGTCGTCATGTTTCTCGCTGCAGCGACCCAGAACTATTGCTTCAAGTACATGGCGGAGAAACTCACCTCCCGACTACGAGACATCCACTTTACCGCACTATGTCGACAAAATATTGGTTTCTTCGATGAGAAGAAGAACGCAACGGGTGCTTTAACCGCTGATCTCTCGACGAACGCTACGAAAGTTGCTCTTATCTCCGGTGACTCGCAGGGACGCGTTGTTCAGGCGATCTTCACGTTTGTAGCAGCGTTGGTGATCTCCTTCACGACTGGAAGTTGGTTGTTGACACTCGTGATGTTGGCTGTGTTCCCGTTCTTGATAGCCGGCCAAATGGTTCGTATGCATCAAATGAAGTCGTCTGGACATCTGTCGGATGAGCTTTCAGACGTTGGCGCTCACGCTTCAGAAGCTTTGAGTAACATCCGTACCGTGGTCTCTCTGGGACTGGAAAACTCGATTTGTGGCAAGTTTTCTGCCTTGTTGGAAGAACCATTGGCCAGTGGACGTCGTGAAGCTCAGCTCAACGGACTTGCGCTTGGCTTCAGCTCGTTCATTCTCTTCGCGACCTATTCGCTCGTGTTCTGGTACGGCGGAAAGTTAGTGGATGACCGAGAGATTAACTTCAAAGAGCTCATGAGAACGCTCATGGCCATCATGATGTCGGCCCAGGGCATTGGCAACGCAACTTCCTTTATGGGCGAGTCTGACAACGCATTGAAGGCCGGTAAGGCGATCGTTGAGCTTCA
>NW_008649008.1:987040-987537 GCF_000247585.1 Phytophthora nicotianae INRA-310 | reverse complement strand
ATCCGTCCACTGCGTTTCTTGAGCTGTTAAAATTCGTTGTACTCGTACTTACGGGATCCAGAACTCGCTCATCAGTGCACACGCAACTTCGTCAACTGTCAGTTGTAGAGAAGGTCACGCCCGAGGTCAAGGCCAAGATTGAGTCTCTTGTGCCGTTCGTGCCGGAGGTCGCGAAACCCGATGGAACGGAGAAGCGCAGGACCAAATTTTTGTAAGCTGTGCTGTAGGCGTGGCCTAGTCCGATAATGCGTGACAAACGCCTTGAGGTTATACGGTAGTCAGGCTAGGACTCCAGCAAAGGAGGCCATAAAAATAACTTTGTCGCTGTAAACGCGATTGTGTCTTTCAATTTTCCAAATCGGTTTGGGTTTTGTTATTTGATACCTCGTTGCAAATTCAATTCTCATTTAGCGTTTAATAAGAATTACAGGATATTCGTGCTAAATCTTATGTTCTACCCATTACCTACTATTTGGTATTAAACGTTGGTTGGTTCT
>NW_008649008.1:984038-984604 GCF_000247585.1 Phytophthora nicotianae INRA-310 | reverse complement strand
GGTGCTCACGGTTGCGTGTTGACTCAGTCGCTGCGTGATACAAGTTTTGGTTGTGCAGTGGCGTTTCACCCTCCTTTGCCTCGTCTCGAACATACGACCCTGTGATGCGATCTCGCGGTGCTCCCTCCTGGTGTGGACTAGCACGAGTTCCGCGCTCGCCCTCCCTCCTGGTGTGGACTAGCACGAGTTATCGATGGCAGATGGTGTGTCCAAGATCTTGTAAATCTCTGCAGCAGCTCCCTTCGCTTCAGCGACCGCAGTGATATTAGGCGAAATCTGCGAGAGCGAGATCGTCCCCATTAACACGCCAAAGAATGCCTGGAATACCGTCCCTGGAGATGCCTCCGCTCTCGCCACTTTCGATCCGCCATACCAAAGCCCCGCAGCGTACATGAGCCAGACACTCGCCATCATACAGCCAAATACAGAGGCAGATTTCTTGCTAATTGCGATATTTCCAATTACAATCCGAGAGATTACGCGATCTGTGTTTGCAGCATTCCAACAGTAGATTTAGGGTTTCAGCTAGCCTAAATTGAACAGGCTGCACGCACTATTACTACCTG
>NW_008649008.1:978206-980963 GCF_000247585.1 Phytophthora nicotianae INRA-310 | reverse complement strand
CCCGCAGCGTACATGAGCCAGACACTCGCCATCATACAGCCAAATACAGAGGCAGATTTCTTGCTAATTGCGATATTTCCAGTCTCCACTAAAACTGCGCGTTCATTGTACTTGTCGATCGCTCGTCTTTCTCCATTCAGTGACGCTACAGTTCTTATAGACCCCAGTGTCTCCTCCGCCACGGCACCAGCTTCTGCATACATTTTCTGTGATAGTACAGCTCGTTTCCTAAACAACATTACCATATACTTAAGCGAGAGCACCATGACAGGCATAACGCAAGCCATAACGAGACTCATATCCCAGCCACGTGCAAAGCCGATGATGTATCCGACAAAGAACTGGCACGTGAACTTGATCGAGTCGCTGAGTTTGTGACCCATTCCGTCCTTAATCTTGACCGTGTCGCCTGTAATTCGACTGGCGAGTTCGAAGGCGTCGCTGCGGTCGTACCAACTTATGTCCATGTACAGCATGTGGGCGAACACGTGGCCACGTAGAGCTTTCATTTGTCTCTCGGCCGAGTTGCAGAAGAGAATGTAGTCTAGACAGTCAGTGGCAAAGAGTGCCACAGCGATGAGGAAATAGTAGAAAGCAGCGCGGTTTACGGCGGCAAGATCGACCCCTCCGTCCGCCTGAGCGAAGGCGTCGATGGCTGTACCGAAGACCAGCGCCATGCACGGGAAGATAGCGCCATTCAGACCGGCAAACAAGGCGCCTAGAACGAGTTGCACCTTGTCTGAAGGACTGGCGAAGCGGTAGAGCGATAGGAACGACGGCGACGTGTCGGAGATGGAGATGGAGGGTTTCACAGCCTTTGCAGCGCCGCGCGGCGTTGATAGAGCTGCGTACGGCGTTGCATGCGGAGATTTAGGCAGCGGAGGCATCTTGGCTTGTGCTCGACGTTGCAATTTGCTGAATGAATAGAGCGCGGGTACATGTTCAACGGGAATGATGGTCATTTGCACAGAAAAAGGGTGAATGAGAGCGGTTTTTCGCTAGTTTTGTGATGGATTGATTTGTGGTCTCACGAGGATGTGAATCGTTATGGGTCAGCGGTGATCAGTGCGCTGAGGTGGTGGCGGCAAGGCAAGGGCTAAGTTGTGCGGAGTCTGGAGAGGCTGCTGCTTAGCATTCACATTTTGATCCTTTAGCGTATGAGTGGACATCCTACTCCTATCACTTCAGCAAAAGAGTTGGATAAAATAGAGGGTGCCCAATTTCCGTATCCATTTTCCCGGCGCAATCAAATCTGGTGGGATGATTACGCATCGGACAAGTGATCTGCAACCTTTACCAATAGTAACTTACCAACCTGTCCGACATTGAAAACTTCTACATGTAGCAGTGCGTGGATCTCATATCGACTCGCAGTAGCGTTGGCCCTAGCTGTTACTACAGAAGCAAGAGCGACTCAACCGTTTAGACTGGGAAAATCCGTCCACTGCGTTTCTTGAGCTGCTAAAATTCGTTGTACTCGTACTTACGGGATCCAGAACTCGCTCATCAGTGCACACGCAACTTCGTCAAGCCCGAATACATCGACTACGCCGTGGTCACTGGCGAGGTTGCATCTGGGGCGGATGACCATGCACTTTACCAGGGTTACATCTTGGAGACCTAATGCCGCCGTTAGGGGTGCCGATGAAGCAACTCAAATCTCTGGGTGGTGAATTGAGAACGAGGAGTTGAATGTTGTGGACAGCGCCGTTGGGCTCATTCCGAAATAACGCCTCCGACAGCGATGACCTTCCCTCAACTTCAGGAAGCACGAATCCAGCGCCAGGCTCGCCAGGAACTTGTTGCAGAGCTATCAACTGCGGCCCAAGCTAATGGTCTGTACTGCTGGCAAACGTGGCGTGTTGCAAATTTGGATCAGACCCAGTGTACCAAGCTGACAGCCGATATCCGCACGTTACTGGACAAAGGATTTTCACAGGCGGAAGTTAGCAAAATCATTAACAAGCCGACACGCTCGATCACTCATGTCGTTGCGCGATGGGACAACCCCGAGTTGACGGAGAAGACGACGAAGACCACGGTGGAAATTCTCGCTGACCTACAAGCAGGTGGGGTGCAGTCAGCCGTTGTACTCGATACTCCTTTGTCTAATAAGAGTCTTAGGCAGCCCTAAGACGGAGATGGCGGAGGCTCAAGGCAACTTGCTGACCAAAAGAAGAGAAAGGAAAAAAATCACAACTATCAAGTCTCCGACGAATACGACGGATACGTCGTCACGGAATGTCTCGGCCTCTTCTTCTGTGACAGCCGTCACGCGGAAACGATGGTTTCTTCTCGAGCGTCTACCAGTGGAGCGTATTGCATTGGTGGAGTCCACGATGCGTGAATTAAAGGAAGATCCCCACAAGGAAAAGAAACGCGTCGCTGCACTGGAGGTGCAGGTCGGCAAGCAGCAGAACGAGATCAAAGCGAAGAAACTGCTTTTTCTATATAGGTAGTACTGTTGTAAAAACAAAAAGAAAACGCTTGGATTTTAAGACTCGCAAAAACTAGTTTGGTTTGGTTGGAGCAAAGATGGTAGTCAAATCAGGAACTCTATTGTCAACACGTACATGTGGAAGTTTATTTGCTGTGTACTTCTCCGAGATGCTGACTGTGCTGATGTCGGCTCGACCAAGTTGGCGTAGATGCCATTGAACTTCCCATACACCCGAGAGATCACGTGATCTGTGTTTGCATCGTTCAAATAGTAGATCTAGGGTTTCAACAAACAAGCTAAGATCGAATGGGCTGAAC